>NC_056747.1:1253011092-1253051092 GCF_019279795.1 Protopterus annectens
TTTTGGCGTGAACTTCTGAATATTTACTTTTGCCATCAGACAAGTAAACGCCTGTGAGATGAAACTAAATCCATTCACATACAGACAGAACATGATGTCATGGAGGATCATGGTATTTATACAGAACTTCATCCCGTTGACTCTTCAGTGCGAATTTGACCAGTCTGCAGCTCTGACATTTACACCCTTGAGAGGATCTGGATTGAAGAAAAAAAAAAGACTTTCACGGAACCCCCCAGGTGATTACATCATATTCTGTCAGTTGAGGGTGGACGTTAGAGAAGGAAATACCTAAATCTTTTATTCTAAGAACTCTAACTTTATAAAGCCATGGTTTAAGGTGTATCTCGGGGTGTGTTTTTTTTTTTTGTTTTTTTTTTTTTACTGAGAGGTTGAGAGGTATGGGGGAACGTCATGTGGCAACGGACATCCAATAGTTACAGTTACACTGCTGGGGAATGAGGAGGTATCATAAAAAAATAAATAAATAAATCTTCATGTAGCAGAATGTACTGATTGTAGCATAATGTACTAATGCCGAAGGAAGGTGGGAGTGGTTCCTTTGCAGTAGGGGGAGAGCACGCATGCGAGTCTGTTTTTCTGCATGGTACGTACAGATCCTTCTTCACTGGCAGTCCTGGGAATCTTTGCAGACAGACTTTAGTAATAGCGATAACTGTTGTGTTACATTTCATAGTACTGGCAGCATCGTGCTAAAGCCACACTCACATTTCATAACGGTACAGTTGTCCCCAGAATGTCCGGAATTTGCCCCATTCTTTTGGTTCATTTTCATACAGTTGTGGTTTTCTAGCTAGTTAGTGGCAATTCATTGGGGACTGAAGTCAAAGTGAGGAGGGTCATTTCAGTTTCAGACTTTGTGTCCTTCAGAAAATTCATGTCGGTGTAAACCCTGTTATTCTATCCGCTTTCTCAGTGATAGGATCAGTAATTGAAAGTGTCTCTATTTTGGGCCATTACTCTATTGCTACTTAGGGCTTTGTCCAGATTTCTTGTTCTAAGAGGTTGGGAGGTATGGCCATATCGTTGTTGTATTACCCTCTTAAATTGCTAACCCCAATAATCACATATATATAGATATATATATAAGACATTGTCCTTTTGATTCTCAGCTAGAGCGTCTTCTGTGTGAAGACATGTGTGAATGGGCCAACCTTTGTTGAAGGTTGTGCGTCAGGGCTGGCAACTTGGCACGTAAAAATCTACTGCCGATCATTAGCGGACCGGAGTTTCGCTGTGGCGACCCCTAACTGGGAAAAGCTGAAAGACACAAACAAACAAACAAAACCACAATAAATCAGTAAAATAAAATTTCCCTAGTTTAGGGCCTTTGCCCCACAGTTAATTATGGTTTGTCCTGATTTTGCCTAGTTTGATGTGGAGTCATTATTTAAGTTGTTAACTAAGGGTAGTTTTGCTGTTGGCGTGCTAGATGGTGCATGCTTGGGGCATGACTCAGAGTGGTGTGCAGTCTCTAGAGCAGCAATTTCATGGACTGGAGAGCAGTCTGGTGTCTCAGTTTGTCCTGTTCATGTGCGGTTACAGATGGACTTGCTCAGCCATTATATTGAAGGTGTTGCAGTTCAAGATTGTTTGGTCTGGGATGTCTTACGGTGAGGATGTGTCTTCCTTTTGTTCAAATTTTGCAGAATATCCAAGTTTGTCACATGTCTTGGTAATGTTTCAGTTTGTTGCAGAAGAAGCAGGTTGTCTTTTACTTTGGTCCAGTTCTCTTGAAATGGGAGTTTTGGTTGATGCTAGCAAACTGCCGAGGACTGCAGTCGGAAAACAATGGCAGATCAGTTTGTAGATATAATATACACAGGTAGTAGGCACTTCGACTTATGTTAAAACAAGGCCAGTTAGTTAACCAGATTTGAGGTTGGCTACAGTCTGTTGGCGATGCTCTGAGTTTGTAAGAATGATATTTAATAAGTGTCCCCTTATTTACCATTAATTGTTTTTTTTGTCGAACTTGCTCTAAAAGGTTAGTAAGACTTGAACAATTAAAGTAGGATGGGGGTGGTTAGGGACATATATAAAATGATTATATAAGTTTGTAATACCAATGGTGGCATTTGTTCCGCTGCTTGTGGTGAGGCAATGGGGCTTGTTGGTCACAGGAAAGTCTGGCCAGAAGGTGTGACAACTAGCAATTTCTACTAACAGGGCTAGTCACAGTTATAGCTATTCCCCTCCACCATATCATCAGCAGGGTGGTTGGTAGCTAGGGTTGCCACTTTTCAAATGCTCAAAGTGGGACAATTTTGTAGAAATGTGAGATTGTGTAGGACAAAACATACCCATGGCTAGTGCAAGGGACAGAACTTTATTTTTTTTTTTTTTTGCCAAAATAAAAGGTTATTTTGTAGCATTTGAGTTGCTGATGCTATTCCATATATTATTTATGTATCCCAGGTACAAAATAACTGTATTATGCCACTATTAAAGAAAGCTTAAGAAATATTTTGTCTTAAAATGTCAGGACATTTGCCATCCCCCCCCCACAGGACACAACTGCCCAAAGTGGGACTGTCCCTCGCAAAAAGGGATAGGTGGTAACCCTAATGGTAGCTCAGACAGGCGGCTATTAATTATAAAACTGACCATGCACTATGACCTTAGGGGTGGAGCCTTTTAAAGAAGGTAGTTATTAAATAGATAGTGTATATGTCCTGGGCATCTTTGGTGTGTGCATCGGGCTAGAAATCAGGCTGTGGGACAAAGTGGTGTGGTGTATATGAATCTTTCAGGACATGACAGCTCCACATTAAGTAGGGGTGGTAACTCATTATGGTGAGTTTTCCAGGACTCCTTTACTTCTAGTAGAGAAGGAATTCATTTAGAGTTACAGTTATCTTTTGTTTTGCAGATCACAGGAGTGTGGAGTTGAAGCAGTTAGTGGTCTGAAAGAAGTGGACTCAACAGCAGTGGAGCCAGTGAGAAGGGAACATGGAGAGAAGGTAGGTGGAAGTTGGAGAAGGTTTGGAGTAGAAGCTACAGAATGCATTCCAGCTGATGCAAGGTACTGTTTGATTTGTCCATGGAGCAGCAGGAATGAATGGAGGGTACATTATCTTTGGCTGGGTATTTTCATAGGATTGGGTCAAATATAGTACTATTATTTTGGGAGCACACCATATAGTATAGGGTATGGCTGTATTGTTACATAAAATAATAGCTTAGCATTGAAGGAAGACATTGGGTGGGGAATTTGGGTTCATACAGATACTGCTGGTGCCTGGATCAGCCTTTGTTGGGAAGCTTTAGATGGGAAAGTCAGCTCGGCGGCAGCATACATTTAGGGAGGCTCGGCACTGGCTTTGGTAGAGGGGGGACGGTTTGTTAGTTAGGTGGATTAGTTGGCCAGTTAACAGGGTTATGTGATTTCGCAGGCCTGGGAGGGTGAGTCATATACTGGAAGGGTTGAGGTAAGGTTGATAACGTGAAGACTGCCTGATTGTGGCTACTGACCAGATAATTTTGTGTGTGGGTTGGCATTGGTAAATGCAGGTTGGTTGGGTTACAATCTGCTGGACAGTGCCTTTATGGATGTGTTGGCTTTGTGCATGTATTGAATTCAATTAACAGGGTGGTGCGTGAAAAGAAAACCTATTGCTGTTCATTTTATATTCTTTGGGTGGCTAAAGGTAGCAGATAGGCGAGATGGCATACAGCTAGGCTTGCCTTGTTTTGGATGGCCAGGTATGATTTTGGAATAATTACAAAGCTGCGGTGAGCATTTAGGATAAGTGAGGATATGTTTAATTTACATAGATTTTACAAGGGTATGGGTATTACTTTGTTATTGTAGAGGGATCATTTGGTTTAATTTCATTTACTTAGGCAACTGGTTGCACTGGGCTTATATGTGATTGAGCTTTGTGGATATTGATGACAGGGATCCAGTTTGGTTCTCAGAGGATGGGGTACACCGAATGATGTTTGGCTTCATATGAAGGAGTGGAACAGCCTTATTAGGCTGGTAAGCAGAGAAAAGGGACAGGCTTGCCCTCTTCTTTTCCCCCTCTGGTGTTGGATGTTTAAGTGTCAAATATATGCAAGCGGAGGTAAGGATGCTGCTTATTTGGTTTGAGGTGTAATTCAATAATGGTATATGAAGTGAGTTGTTGGACGCTGCTTCATAAGTAAAGTACGTGAGTAAAGGTATGGACGCTGCTTACTCGGTCAGGATGAGAGGTCATGCTGTCCTGATTAACATTACATGGATGTTTATGCTGTGGTTAAAATCAGCAAAATCAGCTATACTATGTTCAGTTGTAATGAATAAATACTGGCTATCAAAGCTATGTTATGAAAGTTTAATAAAGGTCGTCAGATGTCATCCGGTGTGATGTGGGTTTATTGAAGGGGACCGGGACAAAATGTTTTAGTTTCAGTGTACAGATTTCTTGCCATAAACAGGTGATCTTCTTTTTAAAAGGCTCTTCTGGTGCATTAAAATACACCTTCGGGACACCATCTATTGGCGATTTGCTGCTCTTTAAGACTATTTTCTAAGCTAATTTAATTGAAAAATCCACTGATGGATCTTGCAACAGCCTTAACATACGTCCAGAACCTTTCTGGTCAAAGATGCAGTAGCAAAGTACTGTTCTGTGCTTACTGTAGCTGGGAGGTTTGCCATAGTTCACAGATTTGTTTCTCCCACAGTGAGTCACTGAATGCTCCTCATTGGTTGAAAGCATAAGCCTGAGCTGCCAATTGGTTATGCTACAAATCAGCAA
The DNA here is from genome assembly GCF_019279795.1 of Protopterus annectens. NCBI lineage: Eukaryota > Metazoa > Chordata > Ceratodontiformes > Protopteridae > Protopterus > Protopterus annectens. The sequence goes on from NC_056747.1 coordinate 1,253,015,862, forward strand.
GCAAATGCTAGAAAATTCAGCTAATGAACTGTGCATAAGCCAAACTGTTTGGCTTTCACACACTGGCTTATTAGCGGTTCTGTGTTCTTTACAAGAATACTAAACAAATCTGAAGGACAAGATACTGTGATTTTTTCAAATAGTTGTGGTTAGTTTTTACTAATGATGCTTTTGAGACTTCAAGTTTGTGTTTGTTCTTCAAAAAAATTAACCAGATAATTCTGAGGTATTAACCCAGTCTTAGAATAACGTGAAAATCATAGAGCTTAAAACTTATAACTAACAAGCCATTTATTTATCAAAAGATAAGCTCTTTCATCTCTCTTAATACTGGGACCTCATCAGAACTAAAACTTTGAAATTCATGTCAGTATTAAAAACTATGTGATAACAATCACATGACACCATATAACAAATTAGGTGATTACGCCAATAAATATATACATCTTATATAAATTAATCAAATATATTGAATTAAATACAATTAATTACACATCCATACTAAAACATCTTTTAAAGAGCACCAGCAATAAAACATTAAAAAGCACTTTTAAAGTTTAGCTGCTCTTATTTTTAATTCACTACTTATCAAGACCATATAATTTAGTCCTGAGTGGCAAAAGTCACAGAAAGCACTATACAGCACTCCCACAGTTACAATTAAATGCCTTATGTATTTTAAATTCAAATAAATTACTCTTTAAATTGAAAGTTCACCCTTCAGAAATGTATTTACACTGCTGACATGGGCCACATTTAATCATACCCTTGTTACTTCTAGTGGAACCAATAGGGTTACAATAAGTATTCCCTCTTTCCAAACTCTCCTTAAGATTCAAGTGCTTCTTGTATACAAATTGGGGATGTCTTCCTAATACATTTAATTAAAATCATTCTCAATATGTTTCCAATTATCATTAACTATTCAATTAACATCACTGGAGACATAGCCATATTTTATAACCATCGTTTGCTCATAGTTTTTTATATGAATAACTTCTGTCGCCCCATTGTGTAATCCTTTCCCTAAAATAGGGAAAAAACTATCCTTCCATTTTATACAGACTTCATTCTTAATTTCATTTAACATATCAATTGGATAGTGTCTGTTAATAAACATATCAATCAATCTATTTATTTTGAACAGGAACTGACCATTGTCAGAGACTATCCTAGAAATTCTTACCATCTGTCCTTTAACAAGACTCTTTTTCTGATAAAAACTGACAGATTGGTTGGTTTCCAATATAACCTGAAGTTATACTTTTGTAAATAAATATCTTTGACTAAAGGTACATCCAGAAAAGTAACAAGACTCATGAGAATGGGCAAATGTAACTTTTAAAACGTCTGTAGTGAGTTTAAATATATTACAAAACTCCTAAGTTATAAAAGACTACCATACGAAATTAAAAATATATCATCTAAAAATTTAAAAATTGTGGCCACTTGGCACATATATTCTGAAGTGAAAATGCAATTTTTGTTCCCAGTACCAAAGCACAATATTTGCATACTCTGCTCCCATAGCTATGCCTGCTATGTGTTTATAACATTCACCTTCAAAAACAGAGGAAATTATTCCAGAGAACCATCCCATAAATTCAACTAACATATTAACGTCTCTGTTTTGCGAAGTATCACACTTCACACATGCTTCTCTAAACCATTCATTGTGTGTATGGTGAGGTATACAAGCAAAATATCAACTATATCTTTGGTAACTGATAACCATTCATCATTGTCAAATTCCTGCTTAATTTACCCCAAGAAATCCCAAGAATCCTTTGAAATATAAGGGTATTTCTTGAAGAAATGTTTTAAGGTCCCATCAATGTATATGGCTAAAGAATGAGTTTTTGATCCAGGACACATAGGGGAATCTTCAATGTTTTTCGGAGTTTTAGGGATACCAAATATTGCAGGTATCACTGGGTGGTCTACCTTTAAAAACGTATATAAATTATTATTGATCTCCTCCTTGATCTAAGAGATGCTTTAAACATAAATCCAGCTTATGATGAAAAACATTAACCTCATTCTTAAATTGTCTAGTGTACTGAGACTCATTATTAAGATGGTTATTCATACATAATCAATAATATCCATTAAAACCACTCTACCCCCTTTATCAGGTTTCATGATTCTGACATATTTTTTGGTTAAGTCATTCATTAAATGACATTCCTCTCTACTTAATTTAATTGCTGCAGGGCCTTGTTGCTTAACTAGTTTTCTAATATCTCTTTCACACAGTTTCTCAAATAATTGCAAAGTCTAGTGTAGAGGTGGATTAAAAGTGCTAGCTCTAACAAATTTAGCACCTTGAGTGTGTGTATTAGATTGCCCATGAAACAAAACCTTCAAATTCAGTTTTCTCACATATAACTTCAAATCCACTAGTACATCAGCTATATCCATGTTAAACTTAGTAATAAAGGTAAACCCCTTACTAAATAGCTTGAAATGTTCTTCGTGTATAGCTTCTTCACTATAATTAAAAAATTTAAAACCCTGATACTCGTGGATAACAAGACAGACTTCTGTTTCAAGTGGACATATTGCACTATTGTGTTTCTTCTGGGTATTTTTGTGAGTATACTCCAAATTGTAATACATAGGGCTTCACCTGTGTCACATGGCTGAGTTTTTCTTTCTCTGAGCTATTCTTTCAGACTGTCAAAGTGGAGGAAACTGTGCTGAATCTAAAAACATCATCACTTTCTACATGTATAAAATAATTTTCATCATCAATTTGTGAATTAATATCATTAACATTGGTATCATGTACTGCATAATTAATATCTCTCTTCAAATCTCTATTAACTTCAGTTTGTTGTTGTACACTTTTAGCTTCCTGTATTGGGTAGGCTTTCCCCCAGAATATTTAATCTCATCTCTACTAAGCTTACATTTCTTATTTTTAGCTTTTTTCTAAAACACTATCAGTGTCTCTAAATACATTACAATACTGAAGGTGTTTAACTTCATATAATAACAGCTAAGCTTTTTTTCTCATTAAACCTAATTAAAATACTCATCAAATATTTCAATAAGTTCATTCAGTAACGGAGAGTCTTCGGAGATACTATTTGGAAACTTTCACATACTTAGTCCCTTAGGAATTCTTCCTTGTGTTATACGTTCCTTTAGGTATGCATTATCTAACTGTAATGTCTTATCTTTAGCAGTTTCTTTCAAAATTCTTCAATTGGTCTTGAAAGGTTGCACTTAGTTGAGGTAACGTTGTTGACTTATGGAATCCTGTAAATGAGTTATTTAACCAAATGGCAATGTCCATATCTGTACTGAACTCACATTGTGGAAATCTGCTAACTCCAGGCAGAACCATGTTAGGACTGTTTAAAAGATTGTTAGCAGAATACTAATATCTGTGACCAGAATAGTCCATAATGTTACCTAATGATGGTCGTCGTTCAGTAGAAATCACCTGAAGCAAATTAGACACAACAGGAGTAAGCATCTCAATGAGTTGTGCCAGCTTACAAGAAAGGTTAACAAGTGAATTCCCCTCATCACCTCGCAATAATGGTAGAGATCCATTGCTGCAACCATGGTTACCCTCACCCTCGGCCACAATATGAGAAAATAGTTACTGTGAAGACATGAGGGGAACTCTCTCCAAAAAAACAAACAAATAACCAAAAAACACACAGAAAATCCTCAAATGATAAACACTTAACCAGGGAATTCCAAGGTATCAACCCAGTCTTAGAATAATGTAAAAATCATGGAGCTTAAAACTTACAATAATTAGCAAGCCATTTATTCATCAAGAGTTAAATGCTTTCATTCCTCTTAATACTGGGACTTCATCAGAACTAAAATTTCGAAATTCATGTCACTGTTTGAAACTATGTGATAAAATTCACATGTCCTTCAATAAAATAGACCCCATTTAGTTGAGCTTGTCCTGGACTATGTAGTCGTTAGTTATACACCTATCCAAGGTGAAGTTTCTCTCTCTCTATTTATGCATATGGGTCTACTTTGTTAGAATAAAAGACCACAACACTGAATCCCACATCACTGAGACCAGAAGGACAAAACCCCGGAACACCAAAAAGAGCGAAATTCAAAATCCCGATATTACGGGATTTTGATTTAGCACTTCTGGTGTTCTGCTGTAGATAAGTATGCATGTGTAAGTGTATTTGTGAGGGGTATTGCTGTGTGTAAGTGTGTGTTGTGACTGTGGTGTGCGTGTGTGTGTGTGTGTGTGTGTGTGTGTGTGAGGGACTGTAATGTGTGGGTGTGAGTTTGCCTTGTGTGTCTGTGCGATCTCGGAGTTAGAATATTAAAGTAGGGGGTGGGGGGTGCACACGTGGGGGGTGCAGGGGGCTTGCCCCCCTGCCTATCTCTAGTGTAGGGTTGTGTGTTTGGTAGTTTGGGGCAGTTGCATGTGTGTTTTGCAGTTACGTGGTTTTCGGTGTTCTGGGGTGTTGTGATTCTGGTCTTGGTGTTGTGGGTTTGGTGTTGTGGTCTTTCGTTCTAACGAAGTAGACCCATGCTATGTGGTCTGACATTCTCATCATTCGTGATTTTCACATTTTGTGTATTTTGTCTTGATGTTTTTCAATTTGTGGTATTGATGTTTTGCGATTATAATATAGATCCATACAGTACCAAAATGTGTGTACCTTCCCTTTTCATTTCATCATAAAGTATTGTCTACATATGGCAATATTGTTAGCCATTTTGAGCAACTGAACTGTCGTAATTCTGCCGTATTCCTAGTCTACAGAGATGATGGTAATTTACCGAAATGTGGATATGTAAGGCACACCTACATCCCTGGAAGACTGGGGTACTACTTATAAGAACAGTTGTATATGCAATAAGCTACTAATGCTACCTGTTTACATCTGGCACATTCCCAGTGTAATTCAGGTACTGCAGCTGTAACTAGATAGAAATACTTCCCAGCAAATGCCCCTACATAATAATGCTCCATGTGCCTTCCCCACAGCTCTGTGAATCCTATGCAGTGCATCTTTATCAAACGTTTGCTGCAGTGTATTGCTATTACGTCCTGGGATATTTTTCAGTCTCTCTCACTCTATCCCTCTCTCTTTGAGTATCAACTTTAATAGCGTTCCATAGTACCCATCGTTGTGCACAACTCACTGCTTACATCCTGGGTTATCATACCATGTTCATTCCCTTCCACCTGTCTTGGGTCTGCATGCTGTGTGTATTCTAACGTATCCCATTAAAACTATTCTAGAGAATTTCTTCAGAAGTCCCTCTCCCACAAAATCAATTTCATTAGTATCCCAGAGCACACATATTTCCACTCACTGCGGACAACTGACTTCAGTCTGTTATATGTAGCCAGTGATGTCCCCCTTCCAGCTTTCCTGGTTTATAAGCCAAGCTATTTCAACTCTTCTCATATGGAGTGCTTCCTGGGATCATCTTCAGAAAGTGTCTCTGTAAGCATCAATTTCATAACCATCGTGTAGTACCTACAAATCAGTTCACTGTAAACAAATTCCTGCTGGCAGTAGTTTATCTTGCAGAGATCTTATCCTCACAGTCTTCCTTGGTTATGTGTTAATTCTGCTGTACATTTTCTCATAAAAATGACTTTTTAAAATCCTTTTCAGATCCCTGTTTTATCAGTATCAGTGGTAATACCTTGTACATCCCACAATACTCTCCTTTTTCTAGTTCTGCAAGTGTGCATACTACGATTTCGCATGAACATAATCCTCACATTTTAATAGCTATAGCAACCTTTTTTGCTTTCTCACAACTGCAGTCTTAAACATGCACTTGCGTGCACACTCACACTCACCCTCACACTCACCCTCTCTCTCTATCACTCTCTCCGTCTAATCTTGATCAGATGAGCCTGCATTTAATAAGCACAGCCAGCCAGCTAACTGTTTAACAATTAACTAAGCAGACAGACTCAAAACATTTTAATTTTAACTTTGCAGGCAGAATTATTTATTTTCATTGTTTCAGCAATGCAAATCATTGAGTGTTTGGTGTACTATGCCAAGTTTAAAAAGAACTGAGATATGATAGTTTTTTACCAACCCAAATTTAGTGCATTTCTGTATTGTAAGACACTGTTATGGGCTGGCTTAGCTTTCAGTTTAAAACATTTTGACTTTTTGCTACTAACTTACCACAGTCTTGAGAATATCTTTTTCAATTAAATACTCAGGATGTTTAAAATGTTCAGCCAGGAAATATAGTGACAACCACATAATAACAGAATGATTGTCAATCCTCAGCTATACAAGTAGACCAAAGGTTACTATGACCACATACGGAAATAACAAAGATAAAGCACATGACCCAAGCAGGTTTCTGTTAAAATGACTGAGATATAAACAGCTTTTAGAATGTTTTCTGTTTACTTCTCTTATTTATAGATTGCTTAGTTTAATCTACAAGGAGGGGTGCATTTATGAGACATTTTAATATCTACAAGCAAAAGGAATTCTGTGATAAAACAAGTAGTTTTAAAATGGACCACTCAACTTAAATCTTAAATTCCAGGAAGTATCTTAAATATTGTTTTCAGATGCTCCTAAAGAAATAGTTTCATGTAAATGACTCTCTGTATGATAGATGGTAGACTGAACTGGAACAAAAAGGGGCTTGCAATCATCAATACAATGCACATAAAAATATTAGTAAAAAAACTTCATTGCAGGATGATAATGCTTGAACATGTAGCAGCTACAGGTCTGGCTGACTATGAGATGTGGTAGAGATCATAACCTGATATCAATAAATATTAACGTACGTGTAAAATATCCCAATTAACATCCAAACCCAAAGGTAAAAACGTCACATAGACCCATAAGCTCTGTGTTTCCAAAGTATAGCTAAACAACTGACTTATGATGTACTGATGAGTTCAGAAAAGGGGCGAAATTTGGCATGTATACAGCTCATGTGGTTTGGTTTTATCGGCCTGAGTGCATCAGTAAAGAATTGAAAAGTGAAAATTCATGGGTATTCAGAAGCCGTGAAGTTTGTTTTGTGCTTTAAGGGTCATTTGCATATATCTTATGAGGTGTACAGTATTACACAGTGAAGACTCTAGCTTAGCTGATTCTTACCTGGAGTTTTTACTGAATGGTTTGGCTGTGTGATAGTTATATATAAAGAGAGAGAAAGAGAGTGCTAGTTGTTTGACAGAAAGTGCTATTGTTGATTTTTAATGGATTCTGTATTTCATCTAACTAATTTGGTCAATATATGCATTAGAATTCATTAAAAATAAGAGGTGATTGTGTGCTTGTTTGCGTATGAGTGTATGATTTGTGTGAATGTATATATGTGTGTGTGTGTTGTGCTTGCATGTGTCGGATTTGGGTTTGTGGTGACTTTATGGCGTTTGGTAGGAGAGTAGTAATGGTGAGGTATGTATGTATGTGTGTGTGTTTGTGTGTGTGGGATTTGGGTTTGTGTTGACTTTATGGCGTTTGGTAGGAGAGTAGTAATGGTGAGGTATGTATGTGTGTGTGTTTGTGCTTGCGTGTGTGGGATTTGGGTTTGTGGTGACTTTATGGCGTTTGGTAGGAGAGTAGTAATGGTGAGGTATGTATGTGTGTGTGTGTTTGTGTTTGTGTGTGGGATTTGGGTTTGTGGTGACTTTATGGCGTTTGGTAGGAGAGTAGTAATGGTGAGGTATGTATGTATGTGTGTGTGTTTGTGTGTGTCGGATTTGGGTTTGGGTTTGTGGTAGGGGATTAGTAACACTAAGGTAAGCAGCTTTTCCTTATTCCCTACTACTCTGCAATCTCAAAGTTAATAGCATGGGTTGAAGGGGCGCAGGGGACCTCCCCCCCCCCCGCAACAATACTGTTTTTGTTGATTTTTCAATGATTATACCTCTTCAGTGTTTTTGCCTGTTATATCGTTGTTACCTCACAGCAAGAGGTTCTCACGTTCGATTCTCGGCTGGGCTTGGGAGTGCCTTCGTGTGGAGTCTGCATGTCCTCCCCGCGGTTGGGTAGCATTCTAAAGACGTGTGCATACATGGGCGTGCCTTCGTTGAAGGTTGAGCATTGAGCTGGCACCTCAGTGTTTCCTAAAAATCTACTGCCAATCATTAGCGGACCGGAGTTCCGCTGTGGCGACCCCTTACCGGGGAAAAGCCGAAAGACAAACAACAACAACAACAACACTGGAACATCAATTTAGTGAATTTTGACATTCCAATATAGACCCTATACACACACACACACACACACACACACACACACACACACACACACACAGTTTACTGTAACTGCACTGCACTTACAATGCACTAAAGTAAAAGGAATGGCAGAGAGAGCAATACAGATATGCAGGGTAGATCAAGTTAAAGTCAGATAATGCAACTGTATATATCTATTAAAGGCTTTACCCGTATAAAAATGGAGCAATCTGTGTACCAGCTGTAAGCTGATGGCTTCCGACTTGTCTAAGTTTCAACAGCCCCATGCTGTTCAGATGCTAAATGACCAGAGTGTGGTGAGGTTTCTTCGGATAAGCAACCACACAGCACCAAGAAGGACATGTGTCAGCCTGGGCATTAGTAGGTGAATGTAGATTCATGTCACTGCACTAAAGTGTTTATGATCAAAGCTTATAAAATGGAAAATAGCCAATCATAAGCAAACTATCCTTTAGAGGATTATTATTTTCAATGAAAAACTTAAATAAAGTAAAATAAAAACAGCACTTTTTCATCCCACATCCTTTTACTTAAATGTAGTAACTCTAAGGTGTGGAAAATGAAAAAAGAACACTTACATTAAAACTTAATCCCACTCCCCAGTTACAGAACTGTGATCTCTATAACTCAAAACTAGAACTGCAACTTTAAACAAGTCCAAAACAGGTAAAAACCTCTATAACTTAAACTGTCACAAAAAACGAATAGCAGTTTCCAAAAAATAAATTAATTAATCAAAAAAAAACAGAATAACAGTTTCCAAAAAAACAAATAAATAATTAATTAAAAAAACTAGAAAAATAACAGCTAGAAAAACTAATGTCTAGTTTATTCGCCACTATAAAAGTTCACTCCAAGAAACTCATCCATGGAAAAAGTTTGTGCCTTTATGCCAGAGAATGCAGTATGCACCACACAATATGACAAACGCACAAAAGTCTCAACATGAGAAAGCAAGATGCGAGAAAACAGCTTTTAAACCTCTGAAATAATTATGACCAAGGAACAAAATAACACTAACATTTACTATTATTAAAGCTTTGTTACCACACAAAGCTGGTCAGTTTAGTAATTTGATATACAGTATTCTTTCAACTTATACAACAGACAATACTCCTGACATCAATGCATCCTAAAATAAATTAATAATCTTACAATAATAAATGCATTTAATACAATTACATCCATGTATTATAGCAGGTATAAAAGCAGAATGGTTCGTATTCCCTGTGAAGAAATCAGCTTTTTTTTTTCCTTTTTTTGAACAGTTTTTAGTATCAATAATTCTTTTTTCTGTAAGTAAATAGCAACAGCCAGGATGACAAAGAAAATTATGATTAAAAAATTAGAGAATTAAATCATATTGCAGTGACTAGTTATTTGTTTGTATATGAATAATTGATAATGGTATAAATGGGCATTTGTTGTGAGATATGGTTGTTTCTGAAGAAGTTCTGTATTAAATGAATGAAAGCACTTAACTACCTGTGTCTTCGAGTCGTATTTCTTGTTTTTTATATTGCAGTGACATATTGTAAAAGTAGACTGAGGCCCCAACATTCATTGTCAACTGGCTGGGTTTCAAACACACAGTGTGCCACTCAAGCACAGCCCATTAGGCATAACAACGTACCCAACACTCTAGTCATAGGTGACTCTATAGTCAGGCACACTGATGTTCCACTCACCAGGCTAAACAAGGAGAAAGTTACTGTCAGCTGCCTGTCAGGTGCCAGGATCCGCCACATAATGCATGCACTCAGGTCACTCCACAACAAGTACAAATATGACTCTGTCATTGTCCATGTTGGTGTGAATGACCTGAGACGTACCTCCTTGGACTACATGAAAAGGGACATGGAGGAGCTGTCCGATCTTGTAGCCCAGGCAGGTATGACCCTAGCCCTGAGTAGCATCCTGCCATCACCCAGAATGATACCACAGTACAAGGACAAAATGATTGACTTCAACAATTGGCTAAGCTTCTGGTGTCATTCTAAGGGGATCCAGTATCTCTCTGCCTGGGATGACATGATCGACAAGCCACGATGCTTTGCCAGAGATGGCCTACACCTGTCGCCCCTGGGATTCCGGCTACTGGCTAAGGCTCTAGCCACCCCTATAGTGCCTTTTTTAGGCAAGGTTCAAATGACAAATTCACCACCCTAACAGGTACAGGCAAGAAGAATCTGAGGGTATTGCTACTCAATGCTAGAAGTCTAAACCTCAAAATGCACTCTCTCAAGGCACTCCTTAAAATGGAGAATATCGACATCTGTGCAGTGACAGAGACGTGGTTCAAGGCTCCAGAGAGTACCCCTGCATTACCAGGCTATAATTCATACAACACCTTTCATCCACCTAACCTGGACCGAAACACTAAAGGCGGAGGCGTGTCCATATTCATTAAGAATATCCACACCTCCAGGCTAGTTGCTCAGCATAATGCATCCAAAATTATCCAAGTGCAACTAACTCTGGGCAAGACCGCAATCCAAATTGTAGCTTGTTACAGATCCCCCACCATGCCCCAGGATTCCCACTCCTCATTTCTTAATACACTGGAAAATATTAGAGTACAAACTAGCAACGTAATAATGGGTGATTTCAACTACCCTACCATTAACTGGGAAAACTATTCATGTACCAACTCTTGTGCTCAACGTTTTCTGGAATTCATAAATTCCAATGCCATGGATCAACTTATCCACACCCCCACCAGGGGCAGCAATATCCTGGACCTGGTTATTACCAACATGGGCAACTGGTGCTCCACACCAGAGGTCAATTCCTCGTTGGTCAGATCCGACCACAAGCTAATCACCCTAGACATCCACATTCCTCCCCCACCCCCCATTAGGGAAACCACAATAAAAAAATTCTCAAAAGCCAACTTCACTCTTCTTAAGACAGAAGTGGCAAACTTCACGACACCCATGCTGACAGGCAATAGAGGTATGACTACTGAATCCTACACAAATGCACTTTATAAGCACTTACACGAGTGCATGGATCGTGCAATCCCTAACAGAACCAAGATGCTATCCTCCAAAAAAAGGAAGCCAATCTGGTGGTCCCCTGCCATAAACAAACTCTACAACAGAAGAAAGAAACTGTTGCAAAAAAGAGTAAAATCCCATGATTGGAGAAACTCCCTTGTCAGCCTCAGTAAGAAGCTGAGATCCCTCATAAAATCCTCCAAAGCTAGTTATGAAAACAAAATCGCCACTGACTCTAAAGACAACCACAAAGTATTCTATAGCTATTTCCAGAATCTCAATGGCAACACTCAGATCTGCTCTGAGTTACAGCACAATGGCACTAAATATACAGAACCAATTGATATTGCCAACATCCTGGCAGATAGGTTCAGTGCTAACTTTACCCCTCTGTCATCCCCTAAAGGGCCCATCTCTATACCAGAAGAATGCAAAGTTCCTGTAATCACGGCTGCACAGGTAAAAAACACTATCCAAAGCCAAGAACACAGCATCCATGGGACCTGACGACATCCCAGGCTGTGTTCTACATAAACTACAGAACGAACTGCCACTCCACCTAAGTACCATGTTCAATCATAGCCTCACCTCAGGCTATGTGCCCACTGAATGGCGCACAGCAACAGTTATCCCACTCCACAAAGGGAGAGCCACCACAAACCCCGGAAACTACCGCCCCATTAGCCTAATGAGCCTGGTCTGCAAGGCTATGGAGCGTATCATCATGGAACTTATAAACAATGACAGTGGTAATCTCCAAACTCAGGACCCTACCCAGTTCGGGTTTGTAAAATGCAGATCATGTCTCCTAAACCTGATAGACTTCTTTGAAGCAGTCACCAAAGCCATAGATGAGGGTAAGGTGGTTCGCACAGCCTATCTAAAGCTCGCCAAGGATTTCAACATCATCCCCCACTCTGGAATTATAGATAAACTCACTAAACTAGGTATAAATCCCTATGTCACAAGATGGGTTGCCAACTGGCTCACTGACAGAACCCACACTGTGAAAGTAGCAGACTTCAAATCCAACTTCAGACCAGTGACAAGTGGAGTACCACAGGGTTCAGTCCTGGGTCCTCTCCTGTTTGGTATCTACTTCTCTGAAGTACAGGCCAACACAGAAGGTCTTTGGCTAACAGAGTTCGCAGATGACTGCAAACTAGGAGCCATAATCAAAACTACAAAAGATGTGGACATCCTACAAAAGGGCCTCGCTGAGACAGATGCCTGGTGTCAAAGCCATGGCCTCAAGCTCAATGCCAAAAAGTGCATTGTCATCCCTTTTGGTAAAAACTCAGTACCCATGAACTACCACATAGGTGGTAGTCTACTTAACACCGAAAGTGTGATAAGAGACCTTGGGACACAGGTGGACAGTAGTTTCTCCTTTGATAATCACATCACCACAGTAGTCAGGAAATCCTTCTATGTGGCTCACCTCATCACAAAAGGTTTCTGATCCAGGAAAAAAGAGGTCATTGTTCCCCTCTACTCGTCACTCATTAGACCCATTATAGAGTACAATGCCCCTTTTGGTATGTACCTCACAAGACATCTACAACAACTATAAAGGCCACAGAAATACCTCACAAAGAGGATTACCGGCCTCAAAGAGATGCCCTATGCAGACTGTCTCAAAAAACTGCAGCTTTACTCCATTGCATATCGCCTACTCAGAGGCAATCTCTGCCTAACACACAAAGCTATGTCAAACCCAGAGCTTTTAGACATGCTCCCCTTAAGAAATCCCAATCCCTACGAGCTACATGCTCTAGGGACCTAACCCTCATCGCCACAATAAAGAGAACATCCTGGAGGGATATGTTCCTGTCCCAGAGACTTCCCATACTCTGGAACAAACTACCTATCTGTATCAAACAAAGCTCCTCATTAGCACTCTTCAAGAAAAATCTTGATGATTGGATGGGAAATAGGAAATTCACCCCGGGATCACTTCTGTGGCTCTGCTCGACAGTGGCACAGGAAAATAATTTTCTTGGGTGGCGAAAGCCAGGGTACATTTGGCTAGGCTTATATAGGCCCTAGGGCCAATAGCCTAGTACCTACCTATGAACCTATGAACATCCAATGTACAATATACACAAGTGCGGCACTCGCACGGGTACACACACACACACACACACACACACACACACACACACACACACACACACACACACACACACACACACCCATATCAACAGACTACCTGGCAATGTGATACCATAATAAATGACTTAATTTGTCCAGCACTGCTAATCTTTCCTCCTGTAATTTCCAGCATGAAATATTAGAATGGGATTTGCAGGAAATCAGTTTATTACGAGTAAAAAACGTATGGCCTGCATGAAGCAAAAAACACAGCTTTCACATTTGTGATGTACTTTTCAGAAATGCAAGTGCCGGCTGTTTTAGTAGATGCTGTTTTCTTTGTTGAAATGTTGGTACCTTTTTACCTGCAAGTGTAATTTTTTTGAACATTTCAAGAGTATAAGAAGAGAAGGAAATTTTTTTCAAGACTAGCTATGAAAAAAAAATATGTAAAGTGATACCAAAATTATGCTCTTTTGTGGTATAGCACTGCATTTTTACTATGATTATTAGTAATAGTATTATTACTACTAATGTGAGAACCGTTTAGACACAGTCCTGTTCACAATGATATCAGGCTGTACCCTAGGTTTAACTCTTGGCACATAAAACACAAAAAAAGTAGCACCAACTGATGCAAAAACAACCACGTTGGGTGAACAGATTTAGCGCTTTCGTCCACACAATGTCTGGACTTCTTCAGAATAAAATACAATTTCCAAACACTTTTAAGTACTTAAAAACACACCCCCATGTTCCTAATTAACTATTAAAGTGAAATGCATGCACATGAAACAATTATGCAACTCACAAAAATAAATTCATGGTGACTATAAATATAAAATAAAAAATAAAACATGAACAAATTAATCATGGCATTCAGTAACTATAATGCCAACATGGATTTCAACTTTAAATAGCTTGAAATAGAGATAACATCATTGAGTCAAGGGTGATTAATTTGTTCAAGTTTTTATTATTTTATATTTATGGTCACCGTGCATTTATTTTTGTGAGTTGCATAATTGTTTTATGTGTATGCATTTCGCTTTAATAATTAATTAGGAACATCGGGGTGTGTTTTTTTAAGTACTTAAAAGTGTTTGGGAATTGTTGTATTTTACTCTGAAGAAGTCCAGACATTGTGCGGACAAAAGCGCTAAATCTGTTATTGGTATCAAATTCAGTGTTTCCTTCACCCAAAGTGGTTGTTTTTTCATCAGTAGGTTTAACTCTTGCAATATTTTCACTCAAAATGTTCAATGCTTTATTTTTACAGCAAGAATTTCACATACTGTAAATAGTAATTTCACTAAATTAGTCTGAAATGTTTTTAAGTGGAAATTATGTGTTTTTGGAAATAGACATGAAAAATTACACAGAGGACTTTGAAAGCACTGACTATTGCATTTTATGAGAAAAACAAATGTAAGTCGGTCTATATAAGCCAATCAAAATTCACCTAATTGATTTCTGAACTATAGATCCCACAGACCTGAATACTGCAGTCAGAGAAAAACATAGTATTCAAAACTTGCACCAAAACAACAATAATAAATGCAACAGCTCTACCTAAAATGAAATACAGGCTGATGTTCCTGGAAAGTTTTTTTATTTTTTTTCCATCCCAATGTACCATATATGCTTTGTGCTTAAACACACACAGTATGATGGAGGAAAACTTAATTTCCTCTTTCCAGTGTTCTATCATTTCAGTGTAAAGGGTGTGTGGGGGGGGGGGGTTGAAGTCCCCCATAAAGTGGCATGAATAGAGGCTTCCCTCCAGCAAAAAACAAAAGTTTAAATGTTTCTTGCTTTGGGACTTGCAAAGAACTACAGCTGTATTTTTATCAAGTCTATAAAGGAACCTGAACTACCAATTTATCAAAAAGTCTTCATAGGGTTAATTTCAGCCTTAAAAATTACTCATTTTATAACTGCAGGATAAATACAGTTGATCTATCAAAGATGCAACAGAGACTGAACAGGATATTAGCACACAATGTATATCAGGGGCACACACACCCACACACACACACACACACACACACACACATATATATATATATATATATATATATATATATATATATATATGAGTTCACTTTATAATTTTGAAATACTGAAATACCGAATTTCAGTATTTCAAAATCATAAAGTCGAAAACTGAAAATCGTGAAAGTGCATAATCGCAAATTCGAATATCTCAAATTTGTGGTTAAGGCTTATGGTACATGGCGTGCGGTGTTGGGAGTGCATTGTGTATGGATGTAGGTGCAAGTGAAGGTAAGTGAGTGTTTTGTAAGGGTTCTGTGTGGGAGTTTGAGTGTGTCTGAATGTGTATAAGTGTTGGATCTATTGATGTATGTATATGTGTGATGTTTGTGTGTGTGCGAGGGACTGTGAAATGTGTGGGTGTGTTGTTTCCTTTTGTGCCTGTTTGTGCGATCACAGAGTTAGCATATATAAGTAGGGGGGTGTGGGGTTCAGGCGGGCTTGCCCCCCTGCTTACATGTAATGTATGTTTGTTTGTTTGTGTTTTTGTCTTTTTGTGTTTGTGTGTGTTTTGTTTGTTGTAGTGTGGGTTGAACGATGTATGTGTTGTGTGGTGTATGGTGTGTATGTGTTCGTGATTGTGTGTTTTGCGATTGTGAGCTGTCGGGATTGTGGATGTTTGGCTTTATGATTTTGAAATACTGAAATTCGGTATTTCAGTATTTCGAAATTATAAAGTGAATCTATATATATATATATATATATATATATATATATATATATATATATATATATATATATGTATGGGTCCCCTTCAGTTGATCAAACATTTAAAAATTCAAAGCGCATATGGCCGAGACCATATGATCGAACTTTTAAAAGTTCGAACGGTCTAAATGGAGATCCCCATACAGTGCAGAATGGGAAGATTTCCCTTTTCCGCAATGTAGTGCAATCTCGGAGTTGGTATATTTAAGTAGCGGGGGGGTGTGGGGGGCACATTTTTTTAAATGTTTGAACTTTTAAATGTTCAATGTTATAGTCTCGGCCATATGCACTTCGAACATTTAAAAGTTCAATCTACTGAAGTAGATCCATATGTATATATACATGCATACATATACACTTCCCAGTGTAAAATAAATTATCTTCCATTTTCATCTTTATTAAAATTAACACCAAAGTCACAAAACCTTGGATAAGTTAAAAAAAAAAAAAAAAAAGGAAAAAAGCAAAAGTTCCATTCAGTCGTTTGGTTTAAAATTAACATTTATGACAAAATAAATGTCCTCAAGAGAGCCAATGAATACCAGGAAGGAAGCATTATAATTTATATTACATTATATTTTGTCACTGACAGATGTTTGTAATGGTAGTTTTTTTTGTAGGGTTTTAAATTTTACTAATTGTGGTACCCTGTGATTGTGGTGTCTGAGATGACTGGCTGACTTTTAATACGACAGAACCGATGTTTAAGGGTGAAACAAAGAAGCCTGGTATCATTTGTTATTTTGTCATTAAATAAAACATTATTATGCTAGTTTGGGTGATATTTTCTTAATAAGCCCTGCACAAGAACTTGCCATGAACTGGACTATCAGTGAACCTCAGTTTAAATGACTGTTAAATAACTGTAAATCGAGCATAAATGGACCATCACGGCTCACCTCACCTTAGTATGCACTCACCTTCAAGGACGTTATCATCTGGTTTAGGGAATAACAGGATCTTGCAATCCTAAGTGGGAGTAAAAGGAAGCTGCATGGAAATCTACAAAGGGGTATTTATGTGGAGAAGCGTGGCATGGGGGTCTACAGAGTGGTATTTATGTGGCAATATATGCCATGGGAATCTACATAGGGATATTTATGTGGAGTTGCATGGCATGGGGGGTCTACAGAGGGGTATTTATATGGGGTGGGGCTACAGATGGGGAGAAGGAATATTCAGATATTTAAATAACAGGAAAATGTGTTTTAATGTGTTTTAATGATGTTATTATGTACACATTTTAAAAGAATGTCATACTATTCAACCTTTACAAGCTTCAACAGTAAATATGGCATCTAAACAGAGCCAGACTAACAAACCAATGAAATGCAAAGGAATCATACACATTATTATACCAACACCTGGATACCTATCAATATTTTCCTTTCCAGCATCCTCCAAAATACAGACTCATCAGAAGTTCTGCTTTTGGCTCTGCTTATTATAAAACTATTGCTGGACCTCTGATCCACCACTGAAGGTTATATTTATGTCCTACAACTGTATACCATAACGTTATTACCAACAAACACACAGCCATTGTGTTGTCATGTACCCACAGACTTACCAGCATTTATACCTGAGTCATAGGTGCTCACAAAGTATTACTACAACCAGGGCAACACTTAATGTACAGAGAAGTACTAAAGCATAGTCAGTACATATGACAGAGATACCCAGTTTATTTAGACTAGATCATGAAATACATCCAAAAACATAACATGTCACAAGTAACTACCACTTTGCAACCCAGTAGGTAGCAGAACTATAAAAAGTTGTATGCATTCATGTTTCTTGTTTAATAAATTTCTTACACTTGCAGGATGCCTCTTTAACTGCTCAAAAAAATGAGTTGTCATGCTATAAACTTGGTAATGACTCAGTCATTTTGGCTGTTAATAAAATACAGCTGGAGAAAGAGACTGAAAAAAACGGGGCAAATGGTGGAAAAAGCATAAATGGATAACTCTTGCATAATGTCAATCCATAGGCTTTAAAGTCAGAAACATGCCTTTCAGCTAAAGTGTAGCAGCTGGAAACAACTGTAAATATAGGTTGGACTGGTTCAAAATTAGTATCAAGTGGGTTGGACTGGTTCAAAATTAGTATCAAGTGGACTGTGGTTATTTGCAATGTGCTATGATGCCATTAAGGAAAAGTTTGAGTCATTTCTAGTGCAAGAGGTGATGGCAGAAGTTGACCTTTAGTAGCACTATCCTGAAATAAGGCTATTCACGCAGTCGTAACATCACTAGGAGCAACAGGATTAATGAAGGAAAGTTTCCAAGCATACTTAAATATACAACTAATAAAAAGTAACTCCATGTGAACTCGGACTAGAAGGGAATTCTGGGTAAACTGAGAGGGCTGAGAATAGCACTTTTGTCAAATGTCAGAGACTGAAGCAAAACTAATTTTGTGAACTTTTATTGTATCCTGACTTAGGAACAGGGTCCATTCTGTTCATAGTATTAGAAATCTTAAACATTTGGTGACATTAAAAAAAAAAACAGTCAAGTAATATAAATACAGAGCAGAACTGACAGTATTTCTCTACTGAAATGGTGAAACTGGTTGAGGTTCCTCGGTAATTACCCACTGATCTGCTGCAGTTTACGAAGTTCAGACTGTTGACTCACATGCATTATACTACAGAGAATTCTACCATGTGCATTCTAGTGTTTGCATTTTGCAGCGTTAGATCTACTGCTACCGATGAAAATATCATGACTGCAACATCAGGGACACTTAAGAAGTCAAAGGTGGGATTTGAGCAGCTAATATCTATGGCTGAAACTCAGATCAGTGAAGGTATGGGGAACAGCTTTATGAAACCACAGATGCAGAAGTCTTCCACTTTGTGGGACTTTATAAGAAGTTAAAACATTGCTGTCCTCATATGCTGCAGTACTTTCAGTCTAAGAATGACCCAAGAACCATGAATAAAACATTAGCTGTGGGTTTTCTGGGTATGACAGATGACAGAAAAAAAGACCCAACATACTCACACTTTACATTCAGACAGCAAATAGATTAAAAGTGCATAAGCATGCTTGCATTGGCAAAATTAGACCCTTTAAATTTACTTGTCAAAGTTATTTATTTTTTAATTCTCTTTACAAATAGATTAAATACATATTTTAGTTTGGCTTGTAGTAGCACTTCGTGCTAAAGGAGATGTTTTTCTGGATGACCTTAGGGACCCAGAGCCTCAGGGTCTGTTTACTACCCACAACCTATTACAGATTCTTTTCCGATGCAACATCCATATGGCAGTGCCATGGAATCCACAGTGCAGAAACATCAATAAAGAAAACATGCTTCCACCTCACAGCAGAAACCTGCTATGCCTGCAGATTCTCTTCTCTGCTTGCTGTATTTGTGTCTTTTGGCTTTTCCCGGCTAGCAGTCGCCACAGCGGAACTCCGGTCCGCTAATGATTGGTAGTTGACTTTTACATGCCGAGTTACCAGCCCTGATGCACAACCTTCAACAAAGGTACGCCCATTCACACATGTCTCCACGCAGAAGATGCTCTAGCTGAGAATCAAACTGGACAGCATCTTACTGTGAGGCGACAATGCTACAGCAGCACCACCACCGCGGGTGATACTTTTCTATATTCTTCACTTAGGTTGGGGGGGGGGGACTGCCAGGCTATGGCCAATCCACCCCAGCCAAGAAATGCGAGGAGTATCAGATGTTAGTGGCTCAAATTCCACCCCAGACCTCTCATTTGTCCCTGATGTTGCAGAGCAGTCAACATTCTCTCAAACTGTTTGCCATTTCCCATATATATTTAGTGAATTTCTGTGAAATTATTGGGGTTACAGTCACTATTCAATACCAGGCAGTAGAGCTCCAGACTTCTTATTTTTGAAAACAAATACATCTTAATATAAAGCCTGTTATTCTATAAACTCTATGAGAAATTAGGAGTAACATTAAACTGTCCTTGATTTTGGTACTTTGTCCCTCGTTGATTTTTGCTCTCTCCCTAATTCTTGTGCTAAGAGGTTGACATCTATCATCATATCTGTCCTGGATTATTTGCTGGCGCATGGGCTGCGTCATTCATGTCACAGATAAGAACTTGCTTTCTGTGCCATCTGATCAGTGGGATGTCATAAGAATTAAGGTTAGCTGCCTCCAAAGAAGAAATGTAACTAGACCCACTACTGTATGGAAAACACACAGATTTTATACTGTGAAGAATCAATTCAGAGATGATACTAGAACAAATTCAGTCCGTTTTCCTTCAGTGAAAGTAAGGCTGAGTGTAGTAAAAGGACAACAAATGAGGAAAAATGTGTTTCACAGCAATGGCAGAAAAGATACTGGAGCTAACAGTGATCCTCCGATGTGATATTATGGAAGAAAACTAACCACACACTTTTAAGATGAAAATGTATGTATAACAGTGCTGCTAGGAGCAAGCCGCAAGAAGAAAGTATATTTCTGTGAGTGTTTTGTATGCCATACTCCATCTATCAGGAATAACTGCTTGCAAACTGTATCTTCAGATTTTACTCTTAAGTCAGTACAAGTGCCTGGCAGATTTCTTCAGTGGAGTTGTGTGAGAGACAGTGTATGTGTGTATGTGTGAGAGAGAAAATGTGTGTGTGTGTGCCTGTGTGAGCAGAGGTGTAGCTAGGATTTTCAAATTTGTACTCACAGCTCTCAAACTGCTACCCCCCTCCCCAGCCAAGCTATGGCCATTCTCGTAATTCATGGTTCGCTCTTTTAGTATCGATGAAGAGGCATTCGCTGTAATGCCTCTTCAGTAATATAATATAGATTTACTCAAACTTGGTTCCTTGACTTGAAAATGAACCTGAAAGTCAGTTCTTTGAAAAATGCAGCATGGTAGTTGGGGTAGAGGATTCATGCTTTTGTTTTCTGTAACTAAGGTACAGGTTTTGAGCTTGAGTAAATTACTAACCACCTGCTACCCCTAACTAGGGTGTTTCATTCGCACACACACACACACCCCTACCTACCTCTTAGTGCAAGAAATATGGACAAAGCCTAAAATAAACAGGGACAGATATTAAATAATGCTCTTGTGAACTTAGAAAGTTGCTAGAATAACAGAATTTATGCTAGTATGAGAAAGTTGCTAGAATAACAGGATTTGTGCTAGTATGAATTTTTCTAAAGGACATGAAATATGAAACTCAAATGTCTGTCATTATTTAGCAACTTCAGCCTTCAATGATTTTCTAGAAAATCACAAAAGTTATGAGGAGCAGACAAAGAATATGGGGCAAAAATCTGGACATTCTGCAAAATTTGGACAGTTGAGAGGCATGCTACCTACCTCACACACAAAAACACACACACACACATACACCTCGCAACCTCTTAGAGCAACAAACCCATAAATAAAACTGAGGCAAAGACCCAAAAATAAGGACATTTTTTTTTAAATATTGCTCTTATAAACTTAGAAAGATAATAGAATAGTAGTAGTTCTTGCATTAGTACGGATTTTCTGAAAGGTATGAAATCTGAAACTCAAATGTCTGCCATTATTTTCTAACTTCAGTCTTTAATGATTTGCCACTAATTTGCCAGAAAACCACAATTCTATGAAAAATGGACCAAAAATGTGATGCAAAATTATAAAATTGCTGGACAATACAGCTGGGAACCTGTCAAAGAAGGGACACCATTTTTATATAAGCACTGTTAACTTGAGCAGCTGACAAAATAAGAGCATCTACATGCATTTCTGAAATGCGGAGGGATTATTAGGGGGAGAGCAACATCTTGAGCCAAAATTGGGGACAGTTGAGTGGTTTGGATATTCCTAATTCTATAACGCAATTTATTTGCACATACCCCTCAACCTCTTAATGCAGGAAATCTGGACAGGGTCAAATATATTGGGGGAACATACAAACAGTACTAAAAATTGATCTTGTAGAAACTTAAGACAGTTGATAGAATAACAGGTCTTGCTTTAGCATGCATTTTTCTGAAGATTATGACGTCTGAAACTTAATGTTGGTCATTATTTAGTGACTTTATTCCTAAATGATTTGCCAGAAAAGTTTTATTTTGCATTTTACAGCACGAACTCCAATAAATATCTGCTAAACAAAGCAATGCAGTCTCACAATGAAACTAGACTTAGCATTAAAACTTTTCTGCCCTTGAAACTCACATTCATTGAAACCCACATTCAAAGAAAATACATTTTGCCAGTGGCAGATAAAGATTAACTTTGGGCTGTTTTCAAATCATAGGCCCCTTGCACATGAAACATACACGTGCTCTTTGATGCACCTTCCTGATTGTATTAAATTATATTCCTTGTACAATACAGTATAGTTGTTAAAGAGCGTTTTAAATTTATTGTTTTGAACATTTTTCCAGTAAACAATGAAACAAAATGCATGCACCAATAATGACAAAACTGCCCAATTCAGAACATTTCCATCATAAAAGTCTACTCAAACTTCTACAGTCCACCAGTATCAGTAAATATGCACAATCTCTGAATTAGTAAAAGCCATCTACATAATTCCACATTAAAGAAATATGTAACTAATGATGAGGCTGCTGCTAGCAAACAACTTTATATTTCATGGTTTCATCTACAAATAAAGTGTCTGTTGCCCTTGAGGAACAAATTGCCTATGCTGCATTAAAAAAATGATACGCTAGTAATATTGCAATAGGGAATGGATGGCAAACCGATAACAGGTTCATAGTTACTACTAGATATCTTCGCCAAAAAGGACTACAGCGTCCACCCCCCTTTACAACACAGTACAGTATCAGTAATGCATCTACCTACTGTGGGAGAAGAACCCACAGCCTTCTGCATCAAAAGCAAGTACACTACCTGTTGTGCTATTAACAGTACAAGCAGACTCAGCATAAGCAGCACTAAACTTTAGTTCCCCTGCAGCTCTCAGCTCCTTGTAAAATGTACTCAACACTCAGCTGTATCTCTGAACTTTGCAGCACAAGAAATCTGGAAAAAGCCAACATTTATGGGGGGGGGGGGCAAAAGCCCAAAAACCAGGGACACATTTTAAACATTGCTTGTATAATTTTGGAAAGTTGCTAGAATATGTGAGCCCCTGGGGAAGGAAAGTATCCAGTGTTGTTGAGTGTACCCAACAGTGAGAGAGATAACCAGATTCAAGTGCAAACATTTGTGAACAGCCATTCCCTTAGGGAGCTTTATTTTAGCGCAGTAAGTGGACCTGAGAGTTATTTATTAGCATTTAGAAAGTCACTAGATTGATTAGAAAAAATATCTCTTTTTTAAACTTATTTGTTTACAGTTCTCATAAAATCTGTCAGTCTGCCCACTACAGGGATATCATTGCTAGGGTTATCAGTTATTGTCTTGTTATAATAGGATATTTTCCTTTGTCCCTGCAGCTTTTCCTCCAGACATGGTGTTACCTACTGTAATATGTCTGGCCAAGGTCTCTACCCACAGTTGGTACAGGGAAGGGGACAGGGGGCTGCCTGTCAAATACCTTTAGTTAGGGTAAAAGGAGGGGGCAATGTAGAGCATGTCAGTAGTTTTTAATGTGTGAAATGATATAGCACTTTAATTGTCTCTTCAAAAAGGCCAGAAAAGCCATGGCCCTCTAGACTAGCCTAAATAAATAGTAAGTAGACAAATCAAATCAAACAGCCCAAATCGGTTGTAGCTTTGTTATTTGTAAACCTTTCAAAATGCATTAGTGTTAAAAACATTCCCTCACAAGTCTTGCTGATTTGAATGTGTTAATATTGGCTTTGTTCTTTGTGCTAAAAATGTGTGCAAAGCATTTTCTCTCAACATTGATTAATAGTTCTTTTTTTTTTTTGGCGGGGGGGGGGGTGTTCTTTCCTTTGCTTTGTGAGAACTACCAAGATTGATTCATAAACAAAGATACACATTTTCCCTAAAGCAAATATCCATTAAAAGGTCATAAGGGAGATCTCTTCCTCTTGCATTAATGTGTAGAGACATACCATAATGCCATCTAACCCAGAAACCTTTTCTGCCACTAACGATTTAGTAGCTTACTTTACTTTACTTTATCTATCATGATGGGGTTAAACAGCTTAGACTTATGAGCACTATACATATGTGGCAGTTGTAAGGATTGCAAACATTTTGTACATCTTATCTCATATTCCAAGAAATTATGAATAGGACCTGTGTATAACCATTTGTGAAAGAAAGCAAAGAAAACAAATGTCTTACATATATATCCCCTGACTGGGTCAGTGCTTCCCCTGAAACCTTAATAGCTAAGATATTAACCTTTGCCTTGTACAGCTTTAGTCTCCAGGCAAGTAGTATCCGGGGACATTCCCCCTCGATCTAGCAGTGCAAGACAATTCACTTCAAGAGCAAGTTAATCCTGTCTTGTCCTGTGTACCTGCCATGACCTGCTTAGTTGCTTTGTATTATTTATTGAAAGAAACTTTCCTGAAATCAGTGGATTTTCCTTTTGATACTAATGCTTCCATCTGTTGCATATGAATATTTCTTATTAGACCAAGTTTAGTGTACAACTTTGTTTTTCCTCATTAACTATATCATTTAAATTACTTTTAAAACTCTTCCCCCTTGAGGATACAAACACGCAACTCAAATGCTTAGACTACCAGCTACCTGAATTTTAATGGATGTTGTACATCCATTATTCGTTATCACCAAAGAGTCCTCCAGCCATCTGTTAACCCCTGTCTGATTCCAGTCAGAGTAGGTTTCATAAATATTTCGTGATCCAACAGAGGGAAAGAAAAATGTGACAAATCCTCACTAGCAATTTGTGCAACTGCTCTGAGACCAGTAAATAATGCAGTCTTCAATGAAAGACATTCCTTCCAATGATGCAAACAGGGTCACCTTCATTTATTGCAAGCCATTGGTCACACAAACCTTTTACATTTATTGAATCACCAAATATCTTTCTTGACAAATGCATTTATCGATTGAATGTGTGATATAATCCATCAGTAGCTCAAAGGTTATACTGCAATCATCACATACACTTACCGCACAGGGCCATTCTGAAAGTCTGCAAAGTGCTGCAAAGAAATGAGAAAGCATGGCAGGATTAGTAAACACACAAACCCTACTTCCAGATCTACACTAAAGGCATGTTACCAGTGGACCTCCCAAGAAGATGTTTAAGCAGTGCTTTAGATGATGAGCATGAGCTATTTTGCTTTTGAAGGAGAATTACATTGGCTTTGGCTTGCCTGCAAGAGAATGATAGCCATATGTGTAGTTTTAGAGTTAAAGCCATGAAGCTTCAATCTGGGTAACTTTCAAGCAAGAGAAGTCATAGTAGTAAACTCTGACAACTGAAAAAAATTAAAAATAACCAGTAGGGTAACCAGTTGTACTTACACACACACACACACACACACACACACACACACACACACACACACACACACACACACACACACACACACACACACACACACACCCTTACCTGTTAATCCCTTAATGATAATCCATTTGTGATTAGCTATGCACATTTCCTGCTCACACACAAGAACCCCTTACCTGATAATCCGTTCACCTTCCACAGCGATAATCCGTTTGCAATTAGCTATGCACATTTCCCGCTCACAGCCAGAAAGCCGGACATGATGTGATGATGTAATTCCAACTGGCTGGTATGTGAGCTCAATTCCGACTGGCTGTCGTAAATGTAACTTAAAGGAGCCACGCTGTTTTTTTTAATTAAAAAAGCTACCCCCTCTTTTAAATAAGTTGTACTGAAATCAGTACAGTGCGTATGCCTCCCGACGTCACTGTGTGTGAGCGCCTGTGTGTGTGTGTGTGTAATTTGACTTCAGAATGACTGCTTTCTGTTGCTAGGGTAACAGCTTTGCATCCTGTCACTCACTTACTGTATCTTCTATTCTCTGCTTCATTTTCTGTTTGTGAACTTTATGCTTTCACTTTTTTTAAGACAAGTTTAACTTAATGGATGGTTGTTACTATTTTTGATCAGGTAATGTACTGAAATTTGAGATGTCAACATTGACAATAAACTTTCATTTGACCCCCATATACAGCAAAATATAAAGACAATTCATCAAAAACTG
This sequence comes from Protopterus annectens, assembly GCF_019279795.1. Classification (NCBI taxonomy): domain Eukaryota; kingdom Metazoa; phylum Chordata; order Ceratodontiformes; family Protopteridae; genus Protopterus; species Protopterus annectens. The sequence goes on from NC_056747.1 coordinate 1,253,042,022, forward strand.
GGACTCTTGTATAGAAACAAACATTTCTTTACTGCAGCAACCAAAACTAAACTTGCAAAAACATTTTTACTTCCCTCCCTTCAGTATGGTGCCCCTATCCTAACTAACTTATGAAATTCTACCATAAGCAAGTTAGAACAGTGCTACAACAAAGTTACAAAGTTTGCCACAAACTCTAAATATTACACACAGCACTGTAAGCCACTCCTAGAATTAAACTGGCTTGAACTACCCAACCAACCTGCCTTTATTCAGCTATCCACCTTACACAACCTTATTTTCAAGTCTACTGCCTGTCCTGCACTAGCCAATCTGGTCACACCTTACACACCAACTCGATCCCTACGATCAGAAGACAAAAATCGCTTACCTATCTCAAAACCCACAAGAAAGCCAGGTTGCTCTCTGTATTCATACTCTGTCTCTATACTTTGGAATTCACTACCTCTAGATACCAGGTCTATGCCTGACCTAACCCATTTCAAAGCCTCTTTAAAAAATCATCTCAAAAATACATGTCTCTGCTCCTGCATAACGCCTGCCTAGTGCTCAGGTCTTCCTCTTCTCTCATATTTCAATTCTTCACAGACTGCAAGATCCTAAGGCTCTTCTAACTCCTTCTCTGCTTCTATACCATATCCTTAAGCGGCTGCTCAGGCTTTATTGCTTCTATTCTTCTTAACTCTCTCTCACTATCTGTCTGCATCACTAACTTTCTGGCTGCTATTTTCCTAACTGAAACTAACATTCTGTTTTTCATGCACTATAACAGTCAATGTCACACATTGCACTACCTCCGTACTACTTTTTTTTTTTTGGACACTGTCTACATCATGTGTGATGAGAGTGACCATTATCATCTGTACAATTTTAACTGTATAGGATTGTCTAGCTGTGTAGTAATGTATTACAACATCTTGTAAAAATAGTTTGTTCTTTTAACTTATTTTTGTATAGTATTTCTAATGTAATTTGTATTGTATTGTATTATACTGTATTTGTATTGTACTGTATGTGGAGCTTTTCACCCCGGGCCTCTGCTGAAAATGGGTTCTGTAGACCAGTCAGACCACTCCAGTAAAGAAATGTCAAATAAATAAATAAATAATTTTACTGCTTTTATCACCATAATGTTGGTTCAGGAAAAATGGAGGCAGGCTGCTGAATGCTTACAACTGCAATTCTGAATGATAATTATAGGTTCATAGGTGTGTACTAGGCTAATGGCCCTGGTGCCTTTACAAGCCTAGCCCATAGGATTACCCTGGCATTGTGCCACCCGACCTTAGTTCCCAGTGCCTCTGTAGAGTAAAGCCACTGAAGTGATCCCCGGGGTGAATTTTCTATTTCCCATCCAGTCATCAAGATTTCTCTTGAAGAGGGCCAGTGAGGTGCTCTGTTTGACATGTATGGGAAGTCTATTCCATAGCATGGGCAGTCTCTGGGATATGAACCTGTCCCTCCAGCATGTTCTGTTAATTATGGTAATGAGGTTGAGGTCTCTGGAGCGTGTGGTGTGGAGGGATTAGGATTTCTTTATTTGTAGCATTTCTAACAGAGCTGGGTCAGACATGGCTTTGTAAGTCAAGCAGAGATCACCTCTAAGTAGGTGATATGAGACAGAGAATAGTTGGAGTTTTTTGAGCCTGCCCATATAGGACAAGTGTTTAAGGCCTAGGATCCTCTTTGTGAGGTACTTCTGCGGCCTCTCCAGTTGTTGCAGGTGTTTACTGAAATACATGCCAAATGGGGCATTGTACTCTATGATTGGCGTAATGAGGGAAAAGTAGAGGAAGACAATGACTTCTTTCTTCCTGGATGCAAAACCCTTAGTAATGAGATGTGCCACACAGAAGGACTTTCTGACTACGGTGGCAATGTGGTGATCAAAAGAGAGGCTGCTGTCAACCTGTGTTCCCAGATCTCTTATAATACCTTCTGTGTTCAGTGGACTACCATCAATCTGGTAATTCATGGGAAACTGTTTTTTACCAAAGGGGATGACGACATTTTTTGGCATTGAGCTTAAGGCCATGGTTCTGACAGCAGTCATTGGTCTCAGTGAGGCCATTCTGTAGGATGTCTACATCACTTGGGGAGTTAATAATAGCTCCCAAATTGCAATCATCGGTGAACTTTGTCAGCTAGAGCCCTTCGTGTTGGCCTGGACTTCACAGAAGTAGATACCAAACAGGAGAAGACCCAGGACCGAACCCTGTGGGACTCCACTCATGACTAGTTGGCAGTCTGACTTGGATTCTGCTACTTTCACACTCTGGGTTCTATCTGTGAGCCAGTTTGCAACTCACCTAGTGATATACGGGTTGATGCCTAGCTTAGTGAGTGTTTCTATGATTCCTGAGTGGGGAATGGTATCAAAGGCCTTGGCCAGATCAAGGTAGGTTGTATGAACCACCTTGCTTTCATCCACAGCTCTGGTGACTGACTCAAAGAAGTCAACCAAGTTCAGCAGGCATGATCTACCCTTCACAAAACCAAACTGTGTGGGATCCAGAGTTTGGAGATTCCCTATATCCTTGTTTATTGGATCCACAATGATGCGTTCCATAGCTTTGCATATCAGGCTCATCAGGCTAATGGGGTGATAGTTCCCAGGGTCTGTAGCCGCTCCTCCTTTGTGGAGAGGGATAACTGCAGCAGTGCGCCATTCGGTAGGGACAAAGCCTGAGGTGAGGCTGTGATTGAACCGGGCACACAGGTAAGGTGCCAGTTCATTCTGTAGTTTATGTATACACAGCCAGGAATATTGTCAGGTCTCATAGAATCTGTATTCTTGGCCTTGGACAGTGCTGTTTTAACTTGTGCAGCAGTAATACTGGGTGCCTGGCAATCTACTGGTACTGTGACTGGCCCTTGGTGGGGAGGGGTAAAGTTGGCAGTGAATCTGTCGGCCAGTATACTGGCAATATCTGTTGGCTCGGTATAGCAGGTACCATTGTGCAGTAGCTCAGAGCAAATCTGGGTATTGCCATGGAGATTCTTTACATAACTTTAGAAGGCCTTGTGGTTGTCTTTACTATCTGCTGCAATTCTGTTTTCATAGCTAGCTTTAGAGGATTTGGTGAGGGATCTCAACTTTTTGTTGAGGCTGATAGGGGAGTTTTTCCAGTCTAGGTACTTCACCTTATTTCACATCAGTTTCTTCCTTCTGTTGCAGAGTTTGTTTATGGCAGGGGACCACCAGATTGGCTTCCTTTTTTTTGCAGGAGAGTGTCTTGGTTCTATTGGGTATGGCAAGATTCATGCATTTGTGTACATGCTCATACAGTGCATTGGTGTATGACTCGGCAGTCATACAACTATTCTCCATTTACATGAGTGCTGTGAAGTTAGCCACCTCTATTTTTTTTAGCTTTTGAGAAGTTTTTCATGGTGGTTACCTTTGCGGGGGGGGGGGTTGATGTGGATTTCCAAGGTGATTAGTTTGTGGTCAGATCTAACCAGGGAAGAGTTGACTATTGGTGTAGAGCAGTGGTCACCCATGTTAGTAATGACCAGGTCAAGGATGTTGCTACCTCTAGTGGGGTAAGAACAAGCTGGTTTAAGGCATTGGAATTAATGAACTCCACGAAAAGTTGGGCAAGTGTATTGGTACATGAGTAGTTTTCCCAGTTAAAGGAGGGGTAGTTGAAGTTGCCTAGTAAGAGAGTGTTAGGTTGGACCCTAATATTCTCCAGGGTGCTTAGGAAAGTGGAGTGTGAGTCTTGGGACATGGTTGGGACCTATAGCAGACTAAGACCTGAATTGCTGTCTTACCCAGTGTTAGCTGCACCTGAAGTTTCTCTGATGTGTTATGTTGGGCTACCAGTCTGGAGGTGTGTGCATCCTTTATGAATATGGAAACACCACCACCTTTGGAGCTTTGGTCCAAGTTCGGGGGCTGAAAGGTGTGGAATGAGTTACAGTCTGGTAGTGTAGGGGTGTTTTCTGCTTCCATGAACCAGGTCTCTGTTACAGCACAAATGTTGATGTTCTCCATTTTAAGGAGTGCTTCGAGCAAGTGCATTTTGAGATTTAGACTTCTAGCACTGAGCAGCATGAACTTCAGATTGCATTTGTTTATAGCTGTTATGGTGGTAATTTGGTCTTTGGAATACTGCCTAAAAAAGGCACTATAGGGGTGGCAAGAGACTTGGCCAGAATCTGGAAGCCCAGGAATAACAGATGCAGGCCATCTCTGGCAAAGCATCGAGGTCTGTCAATCATGTCATCCCAGGCAGACAGATACTGGATCCCTTTAGAATGACACCAGAAACTTAGCCAATTGTTAAAATCAATCATTTTCTGCTTGTACACTGGCTTCATTCTGGGTGATGGTAGGATGCTGCTCAGGGCAAGGGTCATACCCACCTGGGCTACATAATCCAACAGCTCCTCCATGTCTCTTTTCATGTAGTCCAGGGAGGTACATCTCAGATCATTCACATTCACATGTACAATGACAGAGTCATATTTGTACCTGTTGTTGAGGCAAATGCTGACTTCAACCACCCCACCATAGACTGGGTGAACTATTCCTGCACTAAAGCACTCACCCAATGATTCCGTGACTTCATCAATTCTAATGCACTAGACTAGCTCGACTCATCCCCCAGAAGGGGAGATAACATTCTGGACTTGGTTCTCACCAACATGGGTGACCGCTGCACCACTCCCATAGTATGAATGTTTACAACTGTACTCCTACATGAGCATGATGGAAACAAAACAATGCATGTGGGTTGCTGAATTGTTACAGCTGCATCTTTGCATGAGTGTGATAGAAGGAGAAGAATGCATAAAGGCTGCTAAATGTTTATAGTTGCACCCCTGCTTGAGTGTGATGGAAGGAAGAGCAACTGAATGTTTACAACTGCACTCCTGCATGAGCACATAGCACTAGCCATTACCTTTGCGTTGAAACATTGAAAGTGTAAAGCATGTTTCATACTAATGACTTTAAATGGGAATAACTAGACCATAGAACCTATACTGAAAATGTACAAATTCTGTAGTAAGCTTTTCTTAAAGCAGGTAAAGTAAAAATAATGAACACACACACATTGTTTTTTCTGGCTACAGTTTCATTTGATAATTTAAGAGCTCTGCTAATTTTCAGGAAGGGTCAATTACCATAAAATTATCTCTGAAGTTTTTTTTGTGATACCTTGATGAGACAAAGCAGTGCAGCTAAGTGGTGAACCACATTTCCCTATATTGGCTTACAATGTGCATACCAGTCTCAGTTTAATTATGAATTACGTAGAAAGGATAGTCAAGTTCTAGGAGGCCACTGTGAGTTTCTTTTCTGAAAGCCTTAATACAACTTACAAAAACTGCTTCACAAGAGGTCAAAACTGTTTCAGCACCCAGCATTTTCAATTTCTTCACTTAATTCTAAGGAGTTATCCAGGCCACGAGGCAGGCACACTACAGTAAAATATGTTGTATTCTGTGAAGCCATATCTGACAGTAGTGATGGAATCTTTTGAGGGGACTAACCTCAAATTCTGACTTCACACATTTTATATAAGGGGACCAGGGTTATATAATCTATAGTGTAAAAAGCTTAACAATAATACACAAAAAAAGCAGTAGACAGTAGACAATGACAATAGAATTATATGAGTTCCAGTATCAGGCTTTGGCTTCATAATTTTCCAGTTATCTGCCTTGGCAATTGCCCAGCATGCAACACCTTGTGCCAGCTAGCAGAGGTATGAAAGGGATACTAAGAAACTTAAAGATTTCTGAATGCCTATGACTTACAAAGAAAATTCAGCTTTAAAATGCATGAACTGTTGCATTAGATTTAGCTCATTCAATACCTGTACAGCTGATTTATCGGGGGGTGGGGTTCCAAGGGTGGACACTTAATCATCTTTCTGAAATCATTAGAAAATCTCTCTAGGCTTTTAATACCACTACAATAATGATAACCATTTACTAACTAGGTAGGCCCACTGGACACAGTCCATTTTTAATGACTTGTACACAGTAGGCAAATGAGGGCCGAGGGAATCAAACCTTTACTACAGGAAAGACAGCACACAGTCTAAACCCACTGTGTCAACTGCCAGACAAACCAATGGTTCCACTGGAGATCAAACTTAGGACATCCTGTGTCTGACGTAGTCATGAAAACCACTACACTACAGAAGCTGGCATTGTTTTTGCTAGTATTAGATTTGTTGGCTAAGTATTAATTTCTGTCCCCAACACTGTGGAATTCCTTTAAATTGCTGCAATTTAATTGATTGTCCTCATAATTGAGACAGAACATGCACAGCTTCATGTCACATGACTGCAGACATTTTTGGGGATAGTGGACCTCTTCTGTAGTAGGTTGCACAGTTGCCTTGGAAGTCCTGTAGATCAGAAGGCTATGAGTTCTCACAACCGGTGCTTAAATTACTTTTTCAATAATAATATTGCTGTGCAGCATTGGGTGGAGGATTGGCTGCCCTTACATTTACCCAAGTTTCAACCAGATTAATGTTCATCTTGAATAAAAGAGGCTGAACCTTCAGCTAGTCAACACCTACTAAAAAAGTATCCCACTCTCCCACACCTCCTTACTTAAACATAGTAACTCCACTATCACACAACCAGAGAGTCAGACACACACACACACACACACACACACACACACACACACACACACACACACACACACTGAACCATTGCTGGCACACAAACAGAAAATGCACCAGCAGTGACATTCTAATGGAAACACTGACTGATGGGACTTGCATCATCACTTCTAATTTGTCAAGCTGAAACCTTAACCAGTTAATACTCCAGAAGGAGTATGACATGGGAGGTTACACCCCTGAGGTACCATCATTAGAATGAGACATTAAACAACGGACTCATCTGCATGAGCTGGTGGTATCTTAGGTGATTCCCCAGTATTTATCTGAAAGAAAAGCATTGGAGTCTCCCCATAAACTGTTCAAATTTCCCCCAGCTATATTAATACTACCGGACGTCTCTACTGAAAATAAGCCACAAGCTTAATAAGACTAACCCATTCAACAAAAGTAAATACATAAATAAAATAAGATTTTATAAGATCCTGGTTCTTCTTTTCAAAATTTCTTACCACTTTTGGAGACGAAGCTTTGTTAAGTGCTGGTCATTACACCTCTGACGGAGATTCCAAGTGATATAAAAGACATTACATTCCACTCACACTTTAGACAAAAATCAAAATGTACCTCTTTGGCAATGCCCACTGCAAATGCTTTGATTAGCAGTGCAAATCTATCAATACTAAGGCTGACAATGAAAGACCTACTTAAACATAAAGGCAACTTATTTTCTTTAATGTGTTCATTGGTAGTTACTAGGTTTGTAGTTCAGGGTACCATAGATGGCTCATTGTACCATATATGCATTCCTAAATATGCAGAAACCTGAAAAAAATGACGGCTCATTGTACCATATATGCATTCCTAAATATGCAGAAACCTGAAAAAACTGACGGCTCATTGTACCACGAAGTGAGACTCGGTAGTACTGAACGACCACTAACATTTATATTTAGCCAGCAGTTGCTCTTCCATCTTTATTTGTTCTGGCTCCCCCGCTGACTATGGCTTGAACAACACAATGGAGCGGGTGGCCCATAGCTTCGAGAACCTTATTACCACTATAGCCCTCCTGTTAAGGCAGACTCTTTCTGGAACTCATCTTTCATTCAGGCTATATCACCACTTTACCACACTCATTTCTGGTTCTGGGAGTGATAATAGCAACTGACATTTGAAATTAATATGTTTGTGTTGTTAATATTTCAATTCAAAATGTTGAACTCCTGCACTGTACTAAAATGGTGGCAGCCTGTGCTTATAGCATTATTTTCTTTTTGTGCTCATGAATGTCTCCATTACATAAGCTGAAATCATGTCCTACTTTCACATTAATATTTTGCAACATTATTTGCCACAGCTGCCTGCTTTGCACACCCATGCTCAACCCAATATTTGGCAGAGTGCACATGCTGTGCACCTTGAATGGAGCAGAAAAGACTGCTACTTTGTTCCCTGCTGGGTCAGACTAGCCTTCCAAATATAGCTCTAAACTGTCCAGATTTTTGCAGAATGTCCAGATTTTTACCTCATATTTTTGGTGTCATCCTCATAAAATTTGTGGTTTTTCTGGCACATCACTAAAGACTAAAGTCACTAAATAACAACATGCATTTGGCTTTCAGACTTCATATCCTTCTGAAAAATTCATGCTAACAAAAAATCCTGTTTTTCTAACAACTTTCTAAGTTTATAAAACCAATATTTAAAATCTGTCCCTACTTTTGGGCCTTTGTCCCCCCATAACTTTAGGCTTTATCCAGGTTTCTTGTGTTAAGAGGTTGAGACGTAAGTTAAGATATACCACATTCAATAATTTATTTAGTATTTGTTCACCAGGGAGATGAGGTGACCCACTGACCCTTTTCAGCCACAACACGGGCTCAGTGAGCAGTAGTCTACATATAAAATAAAGCAAAGAATAAACAGAGAGGTACGTAATTAGGATAAAGGAAGTCCTAGCACATACTGGTAATAAACAAGAGTTAACAAATACATTGGCAAACAAACAAAGAATTATAAGCAAGACATATGCACAAATATACAATAGGGATACAAAAATTTGGAATGTCTCAACAGGATTCATATAGAAAGACATTAATAAGTCCAGTACTGATAATTGTTACCTAGTAAGTGTTGAATATTACCATGGTAACAGGTGCACTAGACTGCCTTAAGATGATCTTTGAGAGTATATTTAAAGGCTTCAGGTGTATCTTGGGATTTTTCCTCTGGGGACACAGTTCTAAATGGCAGGGCCTTGTGAACTCAATGCTCTTTCCCCAGTATCAGTTTTGATTCATTGATGAGCAATGGAAGTGCTTTCGTTTTGAAAGCTTCTCAGGGTATACTTTTGATCCCCAAATATGAGTGCTGTTTTCAGAGGGTATGGCAGCTCAAGTTTAATATTTTGAAATGTAGAGTACCAAAAAGAAAGTTACATCTGTTACTGATGGCCACGTGTTTACAGTTAGTTAC
>NC_056747.1:1253056092-1253148592 GCF_019279795.1 Protopterus annectens
AAACCTTGGATAATTTATTGGCTCACTCTTCAGTTTCTATTAAGGATATGGAAGTATTGTGTAACCATATAAGACAATACTACTGCCTTCCACATGTAAATAGCTTCAGTCTGGCATAATACATCATAAAATGAATGACTTCAACTCATGCGATTAGAAATGACAATAAGAGCTCATCTGTTCCCCACTATAATACAGTCCACAACCTACACATTTTCAATTTCAACACTTTCATATGTGCAGAAACCTTTTACATAATTTTCTTAGATACATGAAGAAAATGTATCAAAAGAAACCTCACACCTTCGTTAACATAAAAGCAAAACAGCTAATAAGTAAAATAGATAGTGTCTGGAAGCACTGGCAACAGAAATGCACACCTCTGATGTTCAAATACTACAGAACTGTATGAAATCAAGTAAAAGACTTTGTGAAAAAAAGCTTTCCATCTTACCTTACAAGATGACTATAAAACTGACCCACAGACCTTCTTGCCATCAGTTAATAATCTCCTGAGCCCTGGCAAACCACCCCAACCGAATCCTATGCCCAATGACTTTGACTACAACACAGCCTGCTCTTTTAACTCCCACTTCTTCAACACAGCTGCTTCCCTCCTTCAAGACAACCCAGTAACTCCTTTAGTCAATTCCAATCCAATCCTACTGACATGACAGCTTTATCACTACAACCCCAGCCGCAACAGTCAAAATAGTTCTATTAATGACTCCCAAGTTCTGAAAATCTGCAAGAAAAGTTACACATTACCTCTTCATAAAGGTGGCAAATCTAACAATCTTAAAAACTTCAAGCCAATTTCCATACTTCCTCCATTATCAAAGTTATTGGAAAGGTATGTTTACTCACAATTACTACATTACCTTTCAGACCAAAACTTACTCTCTAATTCCCAGCATGCTTTTCACCCTAACCACAGCACAACAACCACCTTAGTATCCTTCCTAAATAACATCAGTCTATACCATAACAGAAAAGGTCCTGCCACCAGTCTGAAAGGTGCCTGACACAGTATCTCATTCTGCTCCATAACCTCACTGCTCTCAACACGTCTACTAACACTATCAAATGGTTCCATATCTCCCTACGTAACAGACAATGTGTTGAGTAGTAAATGACATACCCTTCCTTCATGTTAACATAGGCTTTATATTAGGCTCTCTATTATACTTGTCACTAATCTAAATACCACTTCAGACCTCTCCTCACTTTTTCGCTATGCATATGACTCCACCCTTTGTTCGCTATTCCTCATTCATTTATGAATTGCTTGCCAAAACCCAGGAATCCTATTCCTCAATCGAACTCTGGCTATGACAGCATGACCTAATACCCAATGCTAAAAAGACAAAAGCCATGCTGTTTTACCTAGATCCAGTCCTGTCACAGATACTGTTTTTTTTCCATTACCTCTTCCAACAATATTGTAGTGAATATTGTCCCAAATACCAAACTCCTTGGCATTTCCCTATACAACTGTAAATTAAAAGTTGACCTCCATATATCCAATATCACAAAACAATCATCAAAAACTAGATGCCTAGTGCTTCCCCAATCTGCACTAACTTTCACACTACTCAGCAAGCATATATAATATATATATATATATATATATATATATATATATATATATATATATATATATACACACACACACACACATATGAACAAAACATTAAAGAACTGCAGACTGAAATAGGCAAAGTCACTTTCAGTTAGGTTTATCTATAACAGTGTTTTGCGTACCTATGCCACTGCAGACACAGCTTGTTTGGTTTTAAGAAAGTTTTAGTTTGTGTTTTACTGTTTTGCTGACCCCCTGAGGAGACCTTAACCTGAGTTCTCATCTGTTTGAGCTGGTGGTAACTCAGGTAGCTGTAAACAATCTCATGGCACTTAGCAAAAAGAGTAGCAGAAGTTCCCTGGTATCCTGGCCAAATTTCTTAGCAGAATAAATACCACCTCCTGTCTCCCAATAAAAGAGGCCACTAGCCTAGTCGGACTAAGCCAGTCAACAAAGAGTACATAAATAAATACTATCATTGGACGATGATGTGGTTTAAAAGTACCGCTAGGAGAAATCCAACTGCACGCTTAATAAAATAAATAATATAAACACATAAATCAAAACAGATATTCTGCCCATCTCAAATGGCCTCATAAGAAATGTGTTAAGCGACATTTTCCAAAGCAAGGTTGTTTCTTGACTGTTTTTCTTTTACCAAAGCAATTTACGTACCCTCCAAATACACTATTACTAACACTATATACTATAACCTCTGACTTGAACATGGAATGTATCTATAAAGACTGGAAAGTTAGTGGGCACTAATTAATGATCTGCTCAGTTTGCCTTCAGATTACCTCTTATTTTGCCTGCCGTGGAATTAATACACATAACATCCCCTATTGTTTTGTGTCACAAATTCCCCTAATGATTTGTGTTAAAGAACTAACAAAAGTGTCGTAATGTAGGAGGGTGAGGAAAGCACACCTCTTCTTTCATGTTCCCTTAATGACTGCATCACACTCTGCTAACCACAAATATTTCTATTTCTTCACAGTTTGTTATTTGTTCCACTCTACAAGAATGTTAGCATACAGTGTGCCACAAATGGTTTCTCCAAGCACACAAATTAATGACTGTATTAACCTTTAGCATGACAAGGCATATTTTCATCTGTTGTGTGGTAGTAATAAAATGGCAGCCCTCATGCTTGCAGTAAATATCTGCAATAACCTTACTTTCCACCTTAATTAAAAACGTATCCACAGTATCCCTGCATCCAGACTTGTAATTTTTCTGTGAGATTTCTCCAGCATTTGGATTACTAGATAGGATATATTTGAAACAGAAATGCAGATAATCTTTTCCAACCACATTGTACAGCAGAAATCAGAATTCTTGCTCATTGTTTAAATCTTGTGTGTTTGCCCTGGAGGACTTATCTTTTACCTGACAGAATTTTGTTATCTCCTTTCAGTTTTGAACATAACATCACTAGTTGTACATTCTACAGTAAGCCTAACTGAGAAAGTAAAAAATGAGGCACCGGAAGTACTTCTTAAGTAAGGCAGCCACAAAAAAGTATTCCAATGTTCCAAAAAAGCCTGCATGAGCACTTTCGTTCCTTTAATTCATTACATACAAAACGGAACTTCATCAGCTACAACTTGATACATCATATCCCCTCATTTAAATGCCCTTACATGACATGTGGTTTACAACCATTTTAAAATTCACAGTAATAAAATCATTTATATTTCACATAAAACAAACACATGCATACTATTAATAAAAGACCTTCTACTTGGAACTTCCTACCTATTCTTTATATACATAAATGTGCAAATTCCCGCTACTTTATTTGTTAATCTATTTATTTGTTAATTTATTTATTCAAACTACTATCCCAGTTACTAGCTAAAATCTATACTAATCATATAATCAAGATGTTCTACTATTAACGTTCATCCACTAATAGTAAACCTAACCCTTATTACTCTTATTTATTAACTGATCTAAGATATTTTCCACTCTCATATTAAGCATACTATTAACTGATATTCTATCATTTAAGCCTGGTTTCATGGATGCATTCAATAATACTTGCCAAAAGGTCTCTTTAAATTCAAGAAAAGTAGACCAATTGCCTCCTCTCTCTTGGTTTTTAACCTTTTCCAACACACAAAACCTAAATTTCTTAAAATACTTACACATAACACTGTGCCTAAATAGGGCATTCATGCCATCCTGTTTTTTTAATAGCATAGTTAAGTTGATATACTCTCTTTCTCAATTCATTTTCAGTTTTGCCAATATAGCAGGCCCTACAGGTTTGACATAGGGCTACATATACAACCCCCTTGGTCTTACAATTGTAATTGCCGCTGATGTTAATAACCTATCATAACCTTCAATAGTAAAGTTCCTTGTTTCGTACATAAATTTACATTCCTTACAACATCCACAAGTACTCATTTTCCCCATCAGCATCCTGTTCCCCTTATTTTGACTTATTTCAAAAAGGGTCTTCATATTATTACCCCTTCTATACACTATCCTAGGGCTAGGGCCTAACTTCTCAATAAGACCAAAAGCCCCGAACACTCCATTCCAGTTCTTCTCTAGTATTCTACGAATTTCTGTTGAATGCTCATCAAATGTTAAGGTGCAACTAAATGAGCCCACTTGTGAATTTGGTCCACCCATTGCCACATTCGGATTTGAGCAGGGGTGGATAGCTACCCATCCTTCTTTCTGTTACATATCTTTCCTGTCCCTCAACTAATGCCTTAGGGTATCCCCTAGCCAATAACATCTCCTTCAAAATATCAATTTCCTCCACAAATTTTTTTATGTTCACTAGTTAATCTGGATACCCTAACCATTTGTGCTTTGATAAGATTTCTCTACTGCCAAAATGGATGTTCACTATCAAAGTGTAACAAGCTATTTGAGTAAGCTGGTTTCCTGTAGATTGATGACTCATAGCTCTTACTACTCATGTTCTTATATAACTGTACATCCAAATAATTAACCATTTCCTTTCCTTTAGTACTTGTAAAGGTTAGAAAATTTGTAGTATTGTTAACATATTCAAGAAACTCATCAGCCTCTTCTTCTCTCCCTGTCCATAAAATCAGAATGTCATCTAAAAATCTATAATACCTATAGATATTAGTTTTAAACCTTGATTCCAAACCAAATTTTGTTTCCCAATACCGTAGCACTACATTTGCAAAAATCGGAGCTACTATTGCTCCCATTGCCACTCCCCGAGTCTGAAATACTCACCCTGAAACCAGACAAAATTTTTACCCAGTACTAGTTCCATAAGGGTTGATAGCACATAAATAGAATCACTGGAATATCTACTACCCTCCCTGAGGGCTTTTTGGAACATTTCCATACCTTCCTCATGGGGGATACTTAGATATAAATCCTTAACATCAATACTTAAAATATCACTTTTTCCTTAAATTCAACCTCTGCTAGACTCCTCAATAAATGCCATGAGTCCTTCAGAACGTGATCTTCCCCTCAAAATTTTTTTTTCAAATAAAAATCCACCATTTTAGCTAGAAGCTCCGTTTTACTTCCTCTCCCTGCCACTATAGGTCTCACTGGTGGATCTGTAACAGATTTATGGATTTTGGGTATCCCAAAAAAAGAAGCAACCTTTGGGTGCTCCACTTTCAAAAATTTAATTTCCTCAGCTGTAAAGCTGTATTCCTGAAAAAGGCCTTCCAGTATAAAATCCAACCTTCTATTGAAAATATTAATTCCATTCATGGAAGCTGGAGTAAAAAATTCACTATTGTTTAAATGTCTCAACATTCTACTAGTATAATCATACTGATACATTATAACAACCCCACCCCCTTTATAGGGTTTCATCATCCTAATATTGTGATTCTTCATTAATTCCCTCAACACACGATCCTCTTCTTTAGTAAGATTGCCACATCTATGTTTTTTTTTGCTTACTAAACAGATTCCTAATTTCCATTTCTGTAAGCTTTTCAAAAATAGCAACTGTAGGTCCTAAAGGGGGGTTGTATTTGCTCTTCCTAAACAAGGACCCATTCATATATTTTTACTAAACTCCCCTATCTTATAATGTAAATAGAATTAGAGTAAGTGTCCTTCCTAGTATATATTTTCAATTAGTATAATCTAGATTGAACCATATCGCTGTTTGTATTTTACTGACTACTTACTTTCTTTATGTAAATGATTTGTTTTGTATTAACTTCAATGTGGAGCTTTTCTCCCCGGGCCTCTGCTGAAAATGGAAATGTATCCAGTTGGACTAGCCTGGTAAACAAATGTAAAATAAATAAAATAAAATAAAATCATATGCTTCACTTTTTTCACCCTTTTCCAATAATATTTTCAAATTAATTAATCTCGAAAACAGCTTAATGTCTAATATGATGTCCACTTTATAATTCTGACCTTTAGGGACAAATGTGAACCCTTTTGATAATAATTCCCCATGATGCACTTCCAACACCTCATTGTTGTAATTATATATCTTCAACCCCTTATACTCACTAACTATAACTTTACCTTCATCTAACTCGAGTGTCTCTTGTCACATTTAACTGACCTATTTCTTCAAACACATAAATGTTCGTATCACTTTGTGTACTCCCTATACTTTCAGAACAACGTAATACATTAACGCAGTCATTTTGACTCTTATTGTCATCATGTACTATTCTTTGTGTATTAACAATGTCTTCATCATCTTCCTCTGCACCATAAGAATCAAACCCTTCATCCCCAACATGTATACCATACATTGGTCCATTCAAATCACCTATGTCAATACAATAATCAGGGTTACCATCTGTTTGCACTTCTACCACATTAATGGCTGACTTGGTTACATTTTTAAAGACATTTTGAGCAGTCAATTCATCGTGCATATTTCCAAATACATTGCCACCCATTACAGTGACAACATCATCAATATTATAACTTTCACTCCCTGAAGCCCCTGCAAACACAGCATTCAACAGTCTATTTACAGCAGCCAAATTTATATTGACCCCGGATGTTTCGTCTGCATGCACTTGGATCACATTATTGACAGACTTCATTATTTTTTTGTCAGCATTTTGGACCTTTAGGTAGTTATCCATTGTACAACATCTGTATCCATTGTACAACATCTGTATCCATTGTACAACATCTGTTACCTTTCATTGTATAATCTTTCACAATACCATTACATTCAATATGATCAGTCACCCCTAAAAAGTCATTCGGCAAGTCTTCCACCCCTGCACAATTAATACTGCACAATTTGACACCAGTTAATTGTTCTTTAAAAACAGCTTCAACAGTCTTTGCCGTACCCTTTTTACATGGTACATTTACCGCTGGTGGCATTTTTGTTTTTTAACCTTGCTGAATGCCTCGGCATTTCCCACATTAATGTTGACATTAGATTTTCTAAAAACTTCTCTTTCGTTACACTCATCATCAAATGGTAATTGATTATCCTGCTCCTCCACCTCTGCAAATGAAGCTCTCTGTTGTATATTGTTCCTAGGAAGGGGGTACGCTTTCTTATTTTTATATTCCTCTTCATCCCTCTTTAACTTCTTACCTTTCCTTACCTTAATGGTTTTTTCAAGTTGTTCTACCCTTCTGAACACACCTCGATATAAGCCTTCATTACAACTGAACACCTCGTGTTCAGTGATCTCCTTTTGTAAATGTACAATCTCCTCCTTAAGCACTGTTAACTGTCGCTGATTGTCCCAAGTTAACAGCCGCATATATTCCATTCCCATGCGGTCAAATAGTTCCAGTAGGTCCTGGTGCTACACAGAGCTGCTTGCTAAGTTGTTTGGAAAGTTCCACATCCTTAGACCTTTCGGTACACGTCGCACCCTCATTCAATCTTCAAAAAAGGCATTATCCAGTTGTAAGCCCCTAAATTTCTTCATCGCCTTCTCCAACCGATAAATTTTCTGCCTTAAATAGACTGCAGGTTCTGGTTCCACCATCACATCTTCATGGGAGTTCCCCGTTGGTTTCAAATCCTTGTTGAGCCAACTTAAGAATTCAGTATTATTAACAAATAAATTTTGATGCGAACAGCTTGCTTCTTCCTGCGACCTCCTACTTCTACCAATTTCACCAATAGGATGGTCACCTTCCACCAACACCCTCGAATAGGGTACACCTCCACTAATCATTCCACTATTAGCCGAGCTTGTGTTTCCACTTGTACCTCTCGGTCTCTTGTTCTTGTTGTTCTATTCTTTCATACTATCACAAACTAAGTCCACTTTAGCATTGGTTTCATTTATCAATGCTAATAACTGGGTTAAAGTAACTTCTTCTTCTTCTTGTTGCATACTTAAATGCTCCAGCAACCAAAAGATCGTCGGCAAGTTTAAATAGCGGGATAGCAACAATCCAGGTATACCAGTGCACTTTCCTTACCTGAAACCTCCTGTAGTGCAGACAACAAGTTCACAAACCACAAAAAACAAGAAAAATGTCCAGCAATCGTAAAAAATGAGGCACCAGAAGTACTTCTTAAGTAATTTAGCCACACAAAAGTATTCCAATGTTCCAAGAAAGACTGTTTGAGCGTGTTCGTTCCTTTAATTCATTACATACAAAACGGAACTACATCAGATACAACGTGATACATCATATCACCTCATTTAAATACCCTTACATGACATGTGGCTTACAACCATGGACACCGAGAAACAAAGGCCAGAACCACGGGGGGGTATAGAGTGCAGCAGGGGGATCGGGGCAGATGGCAAGGAGGACCCCCGCGATACCACCAGCAGTAAGTGTACCATGTAAAAAGGGTACGGCTAAGACTGTTGAAGCTGTTTTTAAAAAACAATTAACTTGTGTCAAATTGTGCAGTACTAATTCTGCAGGGGTGGAAGACCTGCCAAATGACTTTTTAGAGGTGACTGATCATATTGAATGCAATGGTATTGTGAAAGATTATACTATGAAAGGTAACAGATGTTGTACAATGGATACAGATGTTGTACAATGGATAACCACCTTAAGGTCCAAAATGCTGACAAAAAATAATGAAGTCTGTCAATAATGTGATCCAAGTGCATGCGGATGAAACATCCGGGGTCAATATAAATTTGGCTGCTGTAAATAGACCGTTGAATGCTGTGTTTGCAGGGGCTGAAGGGGGTGAAAGTTATAATATTGATGATGTTGACACTGTAATGGATGGCGATGTATTTGGAAATATGCACGATGAACTGACTGCTCAAAATGTCTTTAAAAATGTAACTAAGTCAGCCATTAATGTGGTAGAAGTGCAAACAAATGGTAACCCTGATTATTGTATTGACATAGGTGATTTGAATGGACCAATGTATGGTATATATGTTGGGGACGAAGGGTTTGATTATTATGGTGTAGAGGAAGATGATGAAAACATTGTTAATACACAAAGAATAGTACATAATGACAATAAGAGTCGAAATTACTGTGTTAATGTATTACATTGTTCTGAAAGTATAGGGAGTACACAAAGTGATACGAACATGTATGTGTTTGAGGAAATAGGTCAGTTAAATGTGACAACAGACACTCGAGTTAGATGAAGGTAAAGTTATAGTTAGTGAGTATAAGGGGTTGAAGATATACAATTACAACAATGAGGTGTTGGAAGTGCATCATGGGGAATTATCAAAAGGGTTCACATTTGTCCCTAAAGGTCAGAATTATAAAGTGGACACCATATTAGACATTAAGCTATTTTCAAGATTAATTAATTTGAAAATATTATTGGAAAAGGGTGAAAAAAATGAAGAATATGATAATAAATATATGAATGGGTCCTTGTCTAGGAAGAGTAAAAACAACCCCCCTTTAGTACCCCCGGTTGCTATTTTTGAAAAGCTTATGGAAATGGAAATTAGGAACCTGTTTAGTAAGCAAAAAAAAACATAGATGTGACAATCTTACTAAAGAAGAGGATCGTGTGTTGAGGGAACTAATGAAGAATCACAATATTAGGGTGATGAAACCTGATAGAGGGGGTGGGGTTGTTATAAAAGATCAGTATGATTATATTAGTAGAATGTTGAGACATTTAAACAATAGTGAATTTTTTACTCCAGCTTCCATGAACAAAATTAATATTTTCAATAGAAGGCTGGATTTTATACTGGAAGGCCTTTTTCAGGAATACAGCTTTACAGTTGAGGCAATTACATTTTTGAAAGTGGAGCACCCAAAGGTTGCTTCTTTTTTTGGGATACCCAAAATCCAAAAATCTGTTACAGATCCACCAATGAGACCTATAGTGGCAGGGAGAGGAAGTAAAACGGAGCCTCTAGCTAAAATGGTGGATTTTTATTTGAAATATTTTTTTGAAGGGAAAGATCACGTTCTGAAGGACTCATGGCATTTATTGAGGAGTCTAGCAGAGGTTGAATTTAAGGAAAAAGTGATTTTTTTTTAAGTATTGATGTTAAGGATTTATATCTAAGTATCCCCCATGAGGAAGGTATGGAAATGTTCCAAAAAGCCCTCAGGGAGGGTAGTAGATATTCCAGTGATTCTATTTATGTGCTATCAACCCTTATGGAACTAGTACTGGGTAAAAATGTTGTCTGGTTTCAGGGTGAGTATTTCAAACAGACTCGGGGAGTGGCAATGGGAGCAATAGTAGCTCCGATGTTTGCAAATGTAGTGCTACGGTATTGGGAAACAAAATTTGGTTTGGAGTCAAGGTTTAAAACTAATATATATAGATACTATAGATTTTTAGATGACATTCTGATTTTGTGGACAGGGAGAGAAGAGGCTGCTGAGTTTCTTGAATATGTTAACAGTACTATGAATTTTCTAACCTTTACAAGTACTAAAGGAAAGGAAATGGTTAATTATTTGGATGTACATTTATATAAGAACAAGAGTAGTAAGAGCTATGAGTCATCAATCTACAGGAAACCAGCTTACTCAAATAGCTTGTTACACTTTGATAGTGAACATCCATTTTGGCAGAAGAGAAATCTTATCAAAGGACAAATGATTAGGGTATCCAGATTAACTAGTGAACATAAAAAAATTTGTGGAGGAAATTGATATTTTGAAGGATATGTTATTGGCTAGGGCATACCCTAAGGCATTATTTGGGGGACAGGAAAGATATGTAACAGAAAGAAGGATGGGTAGCTATCCACCCCTGCTCAAAAATCCAAATGTGGCAATGGGTGGACCAAATTCACAAGTGGGCTCATTTAGTTGTACCTTAACATTTGATGAGCATTCAACAGAAATTCATAGAATACTAGAGAAGAACTGGAATGGAGTGTTTGGGGCTTTTGGTGTTATTGAGAAGTTAGGCCGTAGCACTAGGATAGTGTATAGAAGGGGTAATAATATGAGGACCCTTTTTGAAAGGAGTCAAAATAAGGGGAACATGATGTTGATGGGGAAAATGAGTACTTGTGGATGTTGTAGGGAATGTAGATTTATGTACGAAACAAGGAACTTGACTATTGAAGGTTATGATAGGGTTATTAACATCAGCGGCAATTACAATTGTAAGACCAAGGGGGTTGTATATGTAGCCCTATGTCAAACATGTAGGGCCTACTACACTGGCAAAACTGAAAATGAATTGAGAAAGAGAGTATATCAACATAACTATGCTATTAAAAAACAGGATGGCACGAATGCCCTGTTTAGGCACAGTGTTATGTGTAAGGATTTTTAAAAAATTAGGTTTTGTGTGTTGGAGAAGGTTAAAAACCAAGAGAGAGGAGGCAATTGGTCTAATTTTCTTGAATTTAGAGAGACCTTTTGGCAAGTATTATTGAATGCAACCATGAAACCAGACTTAAATGATAGAATATCAATTAATAGTGTGCTTAATATGAGAGTGGAAAATATTTGAGATCAATTAATAAATAAGAGTAATAAGGGTTAGGTTTACTATTAGTGGATGAACGTTAATAATAGAACATCTTGATTATATGATTAGTACAGATTTTAGCTAGTAACTGGGATAGTAGTTTGAATAAATAAATTAACAAATAAATAGATTAACAAATAAAGTAGCCGGAATTTGCACATTTATGTATATAAAGAACAGGTAGGAAGTTCCAAGTAGAAGGTCTTTTATTAATAATATGCATGTGTTTGTTTTTATTATGTGAAATATAAATGATTTTATTACTGTGAATTTTAAAATGGTTGTAAACCACATGTCATGTAAGGATATTTAAATGAGGGGATATGATGTATCACGTATCTGATGAAGTTCCGTTTTGTATGTAATGAATTAAAGGAACGAAAGCGCTCATACAGTCTTTCTTGGAACACTGGAATACTTTTGTGCGGCTGCCTTACTTAAGAAGTACTTCTGGTGCCTCATTTTTTACGATTGCTGGACATTTTTCTTGTTTTTTGTGGCTTGCTAACTGAGAACATACTCAGACCATTACCAGTCAATCTGCAACTTTTTCAAAAAAAAAAAAACACGTCAACAGTGACACCTCTAGAGAGATGACCTTCAGATTCAACTTTTCTCAAATCACTTACGATAATTTCTTTGTTAATGTTTTAGCACCTACTACTGCATCCTTCTTTGTGCCTCCATTTCATCTAAGTGAGCAGAGTTCATTTCCTTACAAGGATATCTGTCTCTGCACTGTAAGAACAACTGAATTGATGCATTTCCACCCCATTGGCTGTCACTAATATTAACCTATTAATATAACATTTAAAACACAACATGATTGAAAGCAGCTCTTTGTGAAAACTTCAATCTCTGGCACCATTTTAGCAGTGTTTTCTTTAATAAATCCACCTATAGGTTTGAGGAACAGGGAAATTACAAAAAGAGGTAAGGCCACATTTGCTACACTGAAATGCGACACTATTAATTAGTTGAGTACATACAAAGTAAAAAGGGTTGTGGCGATGAAGGTGGTACAATATAAAAAGGCAAGTGCTGCAGTGCTGATCACATGAACTTAAATACTATAACTTTCTTAACCAAACATTAAATTATGAAGCCAAGAAAAACATAAGGCAAACCCTATGCCCTCCCAAAGTGGGGACCTCATACCCAAAGATATATTCCCAATGCAAGGCCACATCATATTTAAGAAAAGAATACCCCATCAACCTACTCCACTTTTGCTATTTAACATTCATTTAATAATGAATAACATTAATAATAATGAATAATTTAATAGTCTACTTTTATAAGGCCGCATTGGTACAGCAGTTAGGGTTGTCACCTCACAGCAAGAGGTTCTCCTGTTCGATTCTCGACTGGAGTGCCTTCTGTGTGGAGTCTGCATGTCCTCCTCATGGTCGAATGACAGCTAAAGACATGCAGGTAGTTGCATGCGTGAATGGGTGTGCCTTCTTTGAAGGTTGGGCATCGGGCTGGCAACTCGGCACTGTAAAAATCCACTGCCAATTATTAGTGGACCGGAGTTCAGTTTTGGCGACCTCTAACCAGGAAAAGCCAAAAGACTTTTAATAAATGTCAAGAGTGAACAGTAGGTAAACTGAAGGACAACAAAGGTCGTAAAATCAATCAAATAAATCAGATTTTATTAATTTCTGTTCTTAAATATCTTGAAATGGATGCATTGGTTGAATACTTGAATAGCTACTCCATATCATATGTATATCTAACAGGATCTATATTACAACCGCGAAACCTCACTTACGTGAATACAGAAACGGCGACACATATTGAGCGAACTGCGAAAACACCAAACATCCTAAACTGCGAAATTCAAAATGTCGAATGGTCATAGTTGGCCAACCCCACCACCCGCTACATACTACCTACATAAACAAAATAAATAATCCACATACATACACTTAACAAAACCCTACTTCTAACCCTAAAGTAAAGCTTGCATATATTACTATGTATGCACTTACCTTAACCCGCACCCTAACCCTAAGGTCCGTAACTATTGCACACTCCTGTTAAGGAGCTATACCCAAACAAAATAAATAATCCACATACATACACTTAACAAAAGCTTACTTCTAACCATACAGTAAAGCTTGTATATATTACTATGTATGCACTTACCTTAACCTGCACCCTAACCCTAAGGTCCGTAACTATTGCACACTTACCTTAAGGAACTATACTAGAGAAGGGCCAACTATGATAATTTGACATTTTGAATTTCGCACTTCAGGACATTCTGTGTTTTCGGGGTTCGCTGAATATGTGTTGACGTTTCCATATTCGCGTAAGTGGAGTTTCGCGGTTGTAACAGGGAACCTAACTAACTAACCCACTCCTGTTAGGTGAAATAAAAATCAAAACCAGAACTTTACATTGGATAACATTTGACATTATATCCCTGACGGACCAAAAAGTTCACATTTAGACATTGTATCAACTCAGGACATCAGGTATTGCACATTATACAAACAGTTATGCAGCAAAGTAAAAATGCTGTTAATAACTAGTAAATACAAGTACTTTCTCACCCAGTAAATTTAAGTATCAGTACAGTCTGCAGATGTTCTGGTATAATACTTCTCGACTACTGGGGCTAAGTAAGATGTCCCAGTGTAAATCTATGCCTAATGAATTCACTGACTGCTGCTTAACATCAGTGTGGGCTGTATCTCACTCTGCTATCATGTCAGATAACACAAGTACTTTTTAATTCAAACTTTCATGTACATCAGCGACAACTACATGGAGTTTATCAAGCTTGAACAAGCCTATCACAGAGTACCTCAGTTTGTAACTAACTTGCCCAGCATATTACACCACTATCCTTTACTAAGAAAAGTCCAGTTGGTGGAACTGAACCACCATCTTGTTGTCATTATGCTCAAAATGAGCTATTCCTTTTTATTTGCCAGATACAAACACCTGACTACACCACCCATCATTCAATAAAACACAGCAGCTACTACTCTGATCTGGGACACCTCATCTTATCCAGGCCACTAAACCCTGTACAGGGATTCCGCTCCACAACCTTAGACAGAGGCTGAGCATCAGAGTTACTTACTAGCTCCAGAAACAAGCCAGTAGTACCCAAGCATGTTCCAGGCCTAAGAACTCAATCTCTTCCCCTTAACATACCTTTTTCATCCTGACAGCTACATTCTGGGATTCTCTCCCTGTTGAATTCTGTAACATCTGCCACCAGTAAGTTCACAAAAAATGGCAAACCTTTCTAAGAAAGAAAGAAAAATGCTTATATGTACTTCAGTCACCCCACCAATAACAAAAATTAACATAACTTTATCTTTGTGCTATGTGTTATACAGATTGTATTACAGTACTGTCATCTGCAAGCTTTGTACTGTCCTTTGCAAGCTTTGTACTGTCCTTGTCATCTCAGTTACTGTTCTTCTGAACTGCTTCTTCCATTTCCTGCTGTAACTCACAGGCTATGGTTTGGATCAGTCCTCTACTTTGGTTTACCAAAATGAATTAATGAATGAAGGAAGGAACGAGTGAAGAGATGTTTTTGTGATACTCTTTATGAATGCCATATCTAATACTATGGAACAAGCTAGCTAGAGAAATTCTTCAGAAAGTTGCATTTCAAAAAGGTATAAAACTTGTTTAAAGTACAAATTGGACATGCATCTAATAGTGTCATTCAGTTATGGAGCTGCATGACAATTCTGCCTATCCTGACCCGTCTTCTGCCTTTCCCTATTATACCTTCAGACATTGAACCCATCCATCCATCCATCCATCCATCCATCCATCCATCCATCCATCCAGCCTTCCATCCATCCAGCCTTCCATCCATCCAGCCTTCCATCCATCCATCCATCCATCCATCCATCCGCAACCCCTTTTTCCCATTTCTGCACATTGGGGTTGGGATGTCACTTCAACAGTAACAATCATCTACAGCCAAGGTTTTCACTGCCGGGTGGTTAGCCCAGCCAACGTTGTCACTGAACCCCCTTCTTTTAAAATCTTAGCCCCCACCCCACTGCTCATCTTATTGTCTTTCTTTGCAGCGTAATTCAGCATGTCTGTCACAGACTGTAACTTATGAAACAGAAGATCATGATTGGGTCTCACATCATAATCTGTACATTACGTGTCCAAGACATGGGTGCCATGAAAATGACCTTGAGAACTAAGCTCAAGGTAAATCCTGGCATTCATGTCAAAAACACATAATATTACAATATGATGGAGATTCAATCATAACTCTTTGTAGTGCATGGAAATATATCAGCTCCATGGACTACTAGTTACACAAAAGTGAAATAAAGATAAAAAGGTGATGTACTGTGTCATCGTTGAAAGCTGGTAACATATTTACAGTATATCCTTATGTATTTTCTGTAAAGGAAAGCAATTTGATTCAAAATACTGGCTGTAAAGTATGTAGTGTACAGCAGGCAGAAATGGGAGTAGAAACAAAGCTGTTTCATGTTCTGATGCTGCTGTTTACTGGTTGTCACTGACAGCTTTTAGTGCCAAACACAATCTTAACAGTGTGTAGGGGATGTTTAACAATTGCTAAGCACTTGTCTAAGCATTGATAACAACGGGTCTCACTCTAGAGAAGTGCTGATCCAGTATGTTATCTAACAGATATTTGAGCATAATCACAGGGCTCCGTACATGACTACATTACTAATTATAAAACCTGCCAGTGCCATTTATTTGCATATGTATGTACGCTTGGAGCTTTTATCTCTGGGCCTCCACTGAAAATAGGCACCTACACAGTCAGACTTTCACTGTAATTAAAGGTCAGCAAATAAAAGAATAATGTAATGTAATTAATGCTGTTGGTAATGTTTGTTTTCCAGCTGAATATATCTAGTTGCTAACCTACTTACGTAGTGCAATTAATCTCTGCTTTTTGTGCATGATGACTTTTAGGCATTACACATGTTGTTAATCCAAATCTCACAGCATTTATATCATGTAGCATTTCTTCACGGAGCTCTTCTGAAAATAAACTATGCCTGTACAGGCTATCTCCATTAAGAAATACAAACAAATAAACAAATAATGGCACAGAACTGAATGAAATTGCAATGATTAAGAACTGTGCTATGCTAATGAGTACCTTTGTTCAGTGAATTTACATTCCTGAACTCTGTCAGCACGCAATTCACAATCCTCTATGAGGCCTTCTCTGCAACTAACAGGCCTATACTTTTCTGGCTGTTTCCGAGAATCATGCTTATATAAGGGAATCACAATTATTTTACACTATACTTAGTAGAATTAAGTAATTTAATTACTGAATTATTAATTAATTATTTGACATCATGCTTCATTTTGTATTTATAGCTGTATTTTATGTGTTTTCATAACGTCAGCTAGGCTATGACTGAAAAGTGGCCCCAGTAATCTACTTTACTTATATGCCAGATAAATAAAATAGATAAATAACCAGTCCAGACATGAACCATCACTCCACAGTATGAGAATCTGCCATTGTTTTAACCACTTTGAAGACAGCTCATCTGGACCTGTGTACATAGTGATATGAAGAACTTAGTATTTCTGCCTGATTTTCAGCATTTTCAGCATTCTCCCCATTATAATAAAGACTCCCTCCCACTGCTTTTCTCTGCATTCACAGATGCATCTGAGATATTATAACTGCTCCTCCCGCATTCCTTCCAGCCTCCTTTATCTTCTAATGCTACATAGGCAAGTTGAATGAGATTTGTTGCCATTTTATTCTATCCTCTCTGCCTCTCTGGCAATTATTACCTTTCTGCAGACCTTCCTTTTTTCACTGTTACCCAATTTTGTCTCTGTTTAGCCTAGTCTAGCCTACAGGGATCTCGTGCCCAGGGCAGTCCGATGTTCGGCCAGTATACCAAAGCCTTATGATCTTGTATGCACCGTACATCACATATATGCTACCTGCGCAGGATGTAGGGCATAAAAGTGATGTACAGATGCAGTTCCCCAGAACTTCTTTGCTGCCACTTTGAACACTATTATTGCTGGTTGGTATGAATGCCTTGTTGCTGTGCTGAATACTTGGCCATCAATTAAGTGCCCCATTGTTTTTTTTTCTTTTCTTTGGTCTTGTATTTATTTTTCTTACCTAGCATTCATGTCATCCAGGCAGGGAAAATTCACTGTGAAAAGCAGATTCCCCATAAGGGTCATCACTAACAGTGTCTCTTTTGTTTGGGTGCTTCCCACGACCATACCTCTTGTAGTATCTTTAATTGTGCCTAAGACACTCACAAGCTGTTTGTCTTCATTGGACATTTATCTTGAAAACCAGCTGCTTAAAGAGTTATCCCAGAGTAACATGGCAGAATCCATTAACCCCAAGCTACTCTCATTAAGTAAGAAGGCAGCCAAGGCGTCTCGGATGCATTCTTTAGCTGACCAGGCTCCACCAGTCATCACTTGAGAAGTGGGTAATAGCTCTGTAGGCTGAACAGCATCTACATTGGATTCATCTGCTACGACCCCCATCGAAGGCTAGCATGGATCCGCCTTTTCACACATTCTCTGAGGCTTTGCAGGTGTCTGCTCTGTATGTTGAGGGGGAACCGTGGTTGATTATCTCAGAGGGTGCCAGAGGGATTCCGCAGATAATAGACAGGGAGGAGGTTCCAGGTACTCAATGAATTTTGCCAAGGGTTGGAACCTCTGGTATTTGTTAGGGCTTATGACAAAAAATTAAGCATGTTTCTATCCATTCCATGCATCATCAAAGGAATGGAAAGGGTTTACTCAAGGCTTGTTTTCTGCCTTGATGCCACTAAAGCCCCTTCAAGGTGTTTTACTGCCTGCTCCTCCTTGGACCTCTACCACTTTAAATGACCTAAGGAACCAGATTCCTCAGCTGAGGATTCAAAGTCTGACGAGGGGGTCTTGTCCTATTCTTCCCAGATGCCTTCACCTTTGGCTTATGGTTCTGATGAGGAGAAGTCTAATAGCCTTGAGTCTCATTTGAGGAATTTTCCTTTGGGGACACAATTGCTAGGATGATGGAATACTTTAAGAGGGTTTCTTCTCAAGTGTCTGCTATACAGGGGAGATGAGTTGCTTCAAGTGGATACTCCTATACTCTCTGCAGTTCCTCCTGTGTTAGCGGACTTGTAAGACACTGTCATTGCTGCTTCCACATCTCCTGATTCTTAGCCTCCTGCTCTTAAACACCAAACAGATTCTATAAGGCCTCTGAGGATTGTCAATTTGTATTTAAGGTTTCCTTCTGCTGATCCTGTTGTAGAATCAGTCTCTTCTGACAAACCTTCCAAGCTGTTGCCCCCTTCCAAACTTTTACCATCTGATAAGGATAGTAGGGTAATGGAGAGGATTGGTAAGAAGGTTTGCACTGCATCTACTTTGGCCTTTAGGGCTATTAATTACCAGACTGACATAACCAGATATGCTGTGGCCTTGATTGCTCAGGCTTATCAGGTTATTTCTGGCCTCCCTAATTCTGAAGGAAAATTTTCTGCCTTATCTAGTTTAGGTTATACTTCTGAAGTGGTTCGACACTCTATTAAGTGTAGCTATGATGCTGCTGATGCCTCTTCCAGGCCTGCAGCTTTTGGGTCTGTCATGAGGCATTATTATTGATTTTGTCTCCAGTCTCTGCCTGAGGACATTAACACCAGGCTGTTGCATGTTATTTTGGATAATAAACATATTTTGGGACTGCTGCTGCTGACCTGTTTAAGTCTCTTCAAGAGAAAGGGAAAGCCTTGCAGGACCTTAAACATATTTTTGTCACTCCTATCCCTAAGTTCCAGAGGAATTATCCTTCTATGTCTGCTTCCGTTCACAGGCAACAACGCCAGGCCTCTAACGGCAGGAAGGGTGGTTGGCAAGCCTCCTCTACTACGGCTTTTCTGAGTTCTGCAGCCCATAAGTCTCCTTTATCTGTTAAGCCTGTTTTTCTTTGACAATTTGTCCCCCCCTTTCTTTTAGACCAGGTTCCGTTGTCTTTTCGACTTTCCCTTTGTCTTCCAAATTGGCTTCCCATCACTTCAGGCTCTTGGTTCTTTCTATCATCCGTCAGGGTTACTTCATGGTATGGAAGTCTCTTCCTTCTTTTTCAGGGATTCCTCAACCTCTTCTAGAGCAACTTCCTCATTTCCTGGAGGTCCTAGGGTTCCTGGTGAACCAAGGAATCATTCAAGCTACCCCCCATGTGGGAAAGGGTTTGTATTCCAAGATGTTCCTGTTCCTCAAAAGGAGGGCACTTAGAGACCTATTATGGATCTCTCTCTGCTCTTCACCTTTCTCAAGGTTCACTCTTTTCAAATGCTTTTACTCTTCAAACCCTGTTTCATCTTTTACTACCCCAGGCTTTTCTGGCATCTTTGGATCTGAAGGATGCCTAACTTCATATCCCTATTCATCCTCTTTTCAGGAAGTTTTTAAATTTCTCTATGTCTTCCTTTCATTTTCCATTCTCTGCTTTGCCCTTTGACCTCTCTACTGCCCAGAGGGTATTCACAAAATGCCTAGCTCCTGTGATTGCTTTCTGCAGGCTCAAAGGCATTCATATCTTTCCTTTTCTAGATGGACTGTTGTTTAAGGTGCCTTCTCTCAGTCACCTGTTACAGGAAGTGCAGTTCACCACCTCTCTTCTTCAAAGTCCAGGGTTCATTATCAACTTCCAAAAGTCCATCATGACTCCCTCTCAGGATCATGTGTATCTGGGATGCAGGATTCAGGCAGTGCCAGTGATGGCTTTTCTTCCACCTCCAAAAGTTTTGTCATTGAAATCATTCTTTCAGTCTCTTCTTCCTTTGGCTGTCATAAAATCCAGAATGTTTCTTCAGGCTCTGGGATTCATAGCCTCTTCTATTCCAATCCTCCCTCTTGCCAGACTGAATATGCAGAAGTTTCAATGGTATCTCAAGTTGGTTTGGCGGCAGCATTGCCATCCTAGGGATTTCAGTGCACCTCCCCTTCCTTGTCTAAAGAAGATTCAACAGTTTGCTTTCAACACAGATCTGCCCTTTCAGCCTCCAGTCCCTTCTCAAGAACTGTTCACTGATGCCTCAGACATGATGTTGGGGGCTTCAAGTGATCGCCTGAAAGTTCAGGTCTCTGGCTTCCCCATCAGAAGTCAGACCATATCAACATCAAAGAGATGAGAGCTCTGATTCTGACCCTTCCAGCTTTTCACCCCATGTTCTGTCCAGGCCCCTTGAAGGGGTACACAGACAACACTACAGTGACGTGGCATGTCAACAAGCAGGGGGGCATGAAATCTTACCTCCCCTGCAGGAAGGCTCTTCAGGCTTGGAAGGTAGCTTTCAGTTACCAGTTAACTCTGTGGGCAGTTTACATTCTTTCAGAGCACACTCTATTGGCAGACTCTCTGAGCAGGTCCAAAACACAGGCTCATGAATGGATGCTTCACACAGATGTGTTTATGGACATTGTCCATCGGTGGGATATTCCTCAGGTAGATCTTTTTGCCTCCCCTCTGAACAAGCAGCTCCCTCTTTTCTATTCCAGAGTACCATGCCATCTGGTGTGGAAAGATATATGCCCTTTCTTTTCCTTGGAAGTCTGCTAGTGAGAGGGTCTTGCATATCATGGATTTGCACAGACAGCTCAGGTACTGTCTGAATAAAACTAAGGGCATTCAAGTTGGACAAGCTTTTTGTTTCATTTCATCCCAGAACATTGGGTTTGGGTGTTGCACAGCAAACCATCTTCTCCTGGATATCTAAGCTATTTCCTTTTTATTCTTTTCATGGCAAATCTCTGTCTACTTCTGTTAGAACTCATTCCACTAGGGCTGTTACCACTTCTGGTGCTTTTTCAATGGGTTGGATACTAATTCCATCCCTGAAGCTGCTACTTGGTCTTCAGTGCAGACTTTTACTAAGCATTATAAGCTGGATATGGTTTCTATGGCACAAGCAGGTTTTGCTAGAAATCTTTTTACTCTCCCTTATGTAAAGAATACTGCAACAGTGATATAGAAGGACGTAGCACAGTTGTGTAAAATCTTACCATAACAGTAGGTGGCCTTCTCTCCACTGTTGCAGTATTTGCTCCCTCCCTCCAACCCCCCTTGCTTGTTCTGCTTTTTGTTTTGGATTCCCTTTTGGCTAAGGGTCTCCATTTTTCTTCTGCATTTTCTCCTTCTGCATGTGCATGGACTCCTTTGACCTACGGAGACCGTTCTCTACTGGGGTAATTCAGTTCTGGGTAACTGCTTCTGCACATCACTTTTATGCCCTGTGTCCTGTGCGGGGAGCATACATGTGATGT
This sequence comes from Protopterus annectens, assembly GCF_019279795.1. NCBI lineage: Eukaryota > Metazoa > Chordata > Ceratodontiformes > Protopteridae > Protopterus > Protopterus annectens. The sequence continues at coordinate 1,253,077,854 of NC_056747.1, forward strand.
ACGGGGCATACAAGATCATAAGGCTTTGGTATGCTGGCCGAACGTCGGGCTGCCCTGGACAGGAGATCCCTATAATAAAGAATGCTACAATAGTGAAAAGAAGGACATCTACTGATATAGTAAGAATTTACACAAGTGTACTATATACATTTTTTGCACGTCCTAAACATACTGTAAAGATGACTCATTAACTGTCATATACCTAATTTCTGAGTTACATTTATATATGACTCTGTTAACAGCACACTTGATTATTTTGTTTACTGCTCTGGCCGACTTCACTTCTGAAACAACTAAATCAAAGCATGCATCTGACATCAGTCCCTCCTATGAAAATGTGCTGCATCTTTTTTCTACTGCAGTCATTTTCTGGTGCCTGCTTTCTCTAATTCTGGATTAGAGGGAGTTACAGCCTATCCCAGCATCTAATCCAGGAATGGTTTTCTGTTTTATACCAACTAAATCATTTAGTTCATACCAGCTCACTAAGTGCCAAAATGAACATTCTTCCATTGAAGAGATGCATCAATTTCTCCCCCAAAATGAAAGCTTTTCCTCGCTTTTCACTGTTTGCTTCTTCACTAATACTTTCCTTAATGGCTTATTTGTGTATAAAAAGCACTGGCTTTCACTTTTCTGGAACAAAACAGTTTCCTGTGAGACTGAGAATGACAAAGCCAGTAAAAAAGAAAGAACTACCCTGTATTTTTTTCTCAGCCTTTGGTACTTCCTGTATTTTCACATCTTCATTTTACTGAAAACATATGTATCCACTCCCCTTCCTGTTGCACACCGCCCCATCTCATGAATACGTTTCACATGGAAGATGGAAACCAAGTCATCAGTCAGAATTTAAGCCCTCTGATCACATTTATCTGCAAAATCCTGCCATGAAGATTTCCCTACCTTCTTCTCATGACTTGGGTGTGAGAATGATAGATCTCCTGTCTGTCTTATGCTGCTCTTTTCATAGGGTCCTTAGAATCACACCTTGTCTTATACTCAAGGCTCTTTACACTCATTAAGCATAACTTGGGCAGATGAAGCACACAGCGATGTTGGTTATATCCCATTATTTTTGTGTGACACTGTATGTATGTGAGATTTTGCCACTATAATCGCAGACCATCAATCCTCCCCTCAATTAGACATACACTGTATGTGTAGGGCTATCATCCAGGTAACCAGGATGGTACTGTGTGCTCTTTCGCTTGAGCATATTGGCTTCAGTTGCTGTATTTTCCACTTTTCTTACTAGCTACTCTGTACACTAGAGTTTAATCTGCTTACTTACCTAGTGAGTTTTACATAGTTTTAGTGAGTTTTACATGGTTTCAGGTGAGAAACGGTGAGACATACTATCGTTTGGAACGTCATACACCCTTGGTAACTATCATACTGACAACACACCCCTTGGAGCTGACCCAGTAGTCAGGGGCTTAGGGACACACATAGACAGCAATCTAGCCTTTGACCATCACGTGTCTACAGTAGTGAGGAAATCATTCTATGCTGAGAAACTTATAAGCAAAGGTATTGCATCTAAGTCCAAGGACGTCACTGCTCCACTGTATTTGGCATTCATCAGACCTATCACTGAGTACAATGCCCCCTTTGGTATATGCCTAACCAGGCATATCCAACAACTGTCCACACAGGTTCTCACTAAAAGAATACAGGGCATAAGTAAAATGTGTTATGCAGACTGCCTTAAGACTGTTGAGGGGAGAGCTATACCTGGCATACAGTGCATTGTCAGACCCACTTTGATGGACTTCCTGATATCCACAAAACAAACAGCACCATAATTATCTGTTTTAAAGACTTAAACCTTGCCTGTGATATAAATAGGACCTGCTGGAGGGAAAATTATGTATCCCAGAGACTACCCTGTCTATAGAACAGGCTCCCCATCCATGTGAAGCAGAATTCCTCCCTAACCAATTCAAGTGCAACTTAGACAATTGCATGGGAAACTGGGAATTCATCGATGGTTTGGCACCTATGTCTCTAATTGACACAGGTAACTTGTAAATGGTTCATCTTCCAAGCCTCTGTTTACACTTATCAAGGGTACCGGAACTTGTGAGATATTTGGGATGTGTGACTAGGCTTAAAAAGGCCCTTGTGGTCATTAGGCTATTAAATACCTATGAACCTATAAGACATGTATGACGCTGCTCATCCATTATCACTGTTATTCTTAGATGCGATGACTTCACTGTGAAAATATCAAAGTAAGTGTATGTGTGTCTGGTGTGGGGAGGCAAAGCTCCACATACTGGGGTGCAGAAGCTTGTCCCACTGCAAAAAGCTTTTTTTATTATTGTTACAGTAAATAACAAATTAAGCAGCTCAAGTACATGCATTACAGGAATATGTGGACTTAAGCTGTCATTTATGAATTATGGTGTGCAGGCAGGTAAGACACGGGCTTCTGTGAATATGTAGTCCATCTGTCTTAGCATTATTCTATCTTGTTTTCACTGTATCCTGAACAAGTAACTTCTACTACATTTATCTTACTCTTAAAAAAGGCACTCCACCTTAATGGTTTGATTCACTAATCTGTTACATTTCACAAGAATCTACTGAATTAATTGTACCATCATCCTGAAGCCAGGTTTCTGTAAATATATCTACATCAAAATTATTTTTTAATAACTTTAGTGCCATATTGAGTATTTGTTATTCAGGCTCCTGCTTCTGTACTGCCATATTGGGTATTTGTTATTCAGGTTCCGGCATCTATAACCAATAACCTTAAATGTCCACATGCTAGGTCAACTCCATTAGCACATGGGTTTGTAGGAAAAAGGATCCGATTACTAGCTGTAACCATAAATGAATTTGCAAAACAATTTCTTTTGTCATAATTTGAAGCAGTCTGTCATAAGCCAAATGGTGTGGCCTACTGTCTGTTGTGCAAAAAAAAAAAAAAAAAAGATTAAAAAATCTTCAGCCTTTTGGAGTATCGTATTTTGTACAGTAAGTACACATCAGGAATCAAAAAAACATTAAAGTAGGAACTCAAGTTACACTTGAAAAATAAGGGTAAATCCCTTTTGTGGTTATATAAGAGAGCGATTCAGTAAATTCCCTTGGAACCTGAAGGTAGTTTCCCTACTTTATATCACTGGTTGCTACTTGTACTGTTATGGTATTGATATTTTTCTTTAGCAACACAATCTTTTCTAATCCTAGTATATTTAAAATAAATGTATAAACTGTTCAATAACTTCCTGACCAGCTGATAGCATCATGATAGCAATAAGCAAATGTGACTTGATAAAGGAAATACAGAGCACAAAGCATTTCTGGCCAAAGCTCAGACTTATGTAAATGCGTTTCTGTTCTCATTATAACATAACTGTAGATCCCTTCTCCCCCCTCACCCCGTTAATTTTTTTCAGTCTGTCCCTTCGAGGTAATTGGAAAGCAGTCTAGCTACTCTCCTTTCATATGGATTTTGGTATTGTGTCTTCTACCCATGCATGCCAGGATAGTTCTTCAAGTTCAGATGGGGAGGAACTTTGATCAATTAATTCTGTAACTGATTCTGTACGTCCATCAATAATCTCCTTTGCCTCATTTTTGCACATGGGATCAGGGGACTCACATCAACAATGACCATCATCTAAAGCCGATGTTCTTATCACCAGGTGGTTAGTCCTGCCTCCATTGTTCTTCCATGCAACACACGCACACACACGTGCACACACACACACACACACACACGTCCAGATTAGACAGATTGTAATGTGTAAAGAAACTGTTGCACCCAGAGAAAACCCACATGAATACAGGGATGACATGCAGATTCTACTTAGAGGGCACCCCAGCTGAGAATCAAAACAGCGAACTTCTTCCTGTGAGGTGACAACACTACCCGCTGCACCACTCTTTATTCTAACTGTAAAAGTGGGTACATATCTTAATGCTGATGTCAGGCTCTGCCCCTGTCTATCCACAGTGAGTTGGAGTTGTATTTCATTTTTTTATATAATAATCAGGTAAGTTGAACAGGCCAAGGACTCAAGCTAGTGGCACAAATAGCAGGGACTGCAGACAAGAGAGAAGTACATAAAGTTATGAAAGTATCAGATTTAAAAGAAAGTGTATAATGACTTCACGGTATTGTAATTTATTTCTTTATTAGCATTTGTTTACTAGGATAGTCAGACTGGGCACAAGGCCTCTTTTTAGCAGAAATTTCAGGAAAGCTAATGTTTATCATTTAATGGTAAGAAGACAAGAAGTGCATGTGACGGGAATGAGTAGTCAATTTTACAGAAAATAAATAAGATGTGTTGAACATTAACAGCAACTACAGAAAATTAGTTGTTTCTTTTGGCTGTTCCCGGTTAGGGGTCGCCACAGTGGAACTCCGGTCCGCTAATGATTGGCAGTTGATTTTTACGTGCCGAGTTGGCGGCCCTGACGCACAACCTTCAACGAAGGTATGCCCATGTCTCCACACAGAAGATGCTCTAGCTGAGAATCGAACTGGACAACGTCTTGCTGTGAGGCGACAACACTACCGCAGCACCACCACCGCAGACTAACTACAGAAAATTAGTACAGTACTGAAATACCTTATTAACTGTGCGTGTTACAGACGTTCAAAAACAACGGAGAAAAGAGTAAGACATTTGTGAGCAATTGACAGTAAATAAAGGTACTGCAGCACAGACAGCATTGCTAACATTGGCTTCTAGGTTTAGCCTTACATGCAGCAATCATAAGTGAGTGTCTTGGCTGATCTAGGTGGCATAAGGGATGAGAGGGGTATTTTGTAAGGTACAGAGAAAGGCAGTAAGTAGATACAGGACTACTGAGTTGTAAGACAGAACAGCAGATTGTGAAGTGCAGTAAACTGGCAGCAAAGAGATAGAGGGATACTGACTGAAAGACAGAAGAGGACAATGAAGCATGTCTGATGGGATGTGTGAGACGGAGGCAAGAGAAAAGACATGGGAAGGGTGGTTAGAGAGGGTTCGTAGTCAAAGAGCGGGTAGCCGGAAAAGGGCATATAAAGAATGTCGATAAGGATTATTTTGTGAGGGTGGACAGTTATGGTAGCTGAAGGATAAGGTTTGCTGGGCATTAAGGAGCTGAGGTGATGAACGACATGAACATGACCATGTTTCCATTAGATGTTGTTTAAGTGGTTTAAAAATTATATATCTATCTATCTATCTATCTATATATACATATATTTTTTTAAATTTAAGTGAAGTGGGATGGAGTTACACATTTTGGATACATTGGAGAAGTACAAGGAGTCACCTGCAAAGTTATCAGAGTTTGTTACTAGTAATATTTATCTGTAGACCAAATGGTTTTATTGGTTGAGTAGTGATGAATTGTTCTGTTTATTGTGCTGACAAGATTTAGGTCCCTAGAGTGTGTAGCTCGGAGGGATTGGGACTTCTTTGAGTGGGGCATGTCCAACAGCTCTGGGTTTGACATAGCTTTGTATGTTAGGCAGAGATCACCTCTGAGAAGGCGATATGTGATGGAGTAAAGCTGGAGTTTGAGACGGTCTGCGTAGGGCATCTGTTTGAGGCCAGTAATCCTCATTTTGAGGTATTTCTATGGCCTTTCCAGTTGTTGTAGATATCTTGTGAGGTACATACCAAAAGGGGTGTTGTACTCTATAATGGGTCTAATGAGTGATGAGTAGAGGGGAACAATGACCTCTTTTTCTGGATGAGAAACCTTTTGTGATGAGGTGTGCCACGTAGAAGGATTCCCGGACTACTGTGGCGATGTGATTATCAAAGGAGAGACTACTGTCCACCTCTTTCCCAATGTCTCTTATCACACTTTCGGTGTTAAGTATACTACCGCCTATATTGTAGTTCATGGGTACAGAGTTTTTACCAAAGGGGATGACAATGCACTTTTTGGCACTGAGCTTGAGGCCATGGCTTTGACACCAGGCATCTATCTCAGTGAGGCCCTTTTGTAGGATGTCCACATCATTAGGAGCTTCAATTATGGCTCCTAGTTAGCTGTCATCAGTGAACTACGTTATCCAAAGACATTCTGTGTTAGCCTGTACTTAAGAGAAGTAGATACCAAACAGGACAGGACCCAGGACTGAACCCTGTGGTACTCCACTTGTCACTGGTCTGAAGTCGGATTTGGAGTCTGCTACTTTCACAGTGTGGGTTATGTCAGTGAGCCAGTTGGCAACCCATCTTGTGACATAGGGATTTATACGCAGTCTAGTGAGCTTATTTATAATTCCAGAGTGGGGGATGGTGTCAAAAGCCTTGGCAAGATCTAGATAGGCTGTGTGAACCACCTTACCCTCGTCTACGGATTTGGTGACTGCTTCAAAGAAGTCTATCAGGTTTAGGAGACATGATCTGCCTTTTACAAATCCAAACTGGGTGGGGTCCAGAGTTTGGAAACTACCAGTGTCTTTGTTTATAAGTTCCTTGATGATACGTTCCATGGCCTTGCAGACCAGGCTCGTCAGGCTAATGGGGCGGTAGTTCCTGGGGTCAGTGGTGGCTCCCCCCTTGTGGAGTGGGATAACCGTCGCTGTGCGCCATTCAGCGGGCACAAAGCCTGAGGTGAGGCTATGATTGGACATGGTACTTAGGTGAGGTGCCAGTTCATTCTGTAGTTCATGTAGAACGCAGCCTGGGATGTTGTCTGGTCCCATGGATGCTGTGTTCTTGGCTTTGGAGAGTGTGGTTTTTACCTGTGCAGCTGTGGTTACAGGAACTTTGCATTCTTCCGATATAGAGATGGGCTCTTTAGGGGGTGAGGGGGGGGGTAAAGTTAGCACTGAACCTATCTGCCAGGATGTTGGCAATATCAGTTGGGTCTGTATATTTAGTGCCATTGTGCTGTAACTCAGAGCAGATCTGAGTGTTGCCATTGAGATTCTTGACATAGATATAGAATGCTTTGTGGTTGTCTTTAGAATCAGTGGTGATTTTGTTTTCGTAACTAGCTTTAGAGGATTTTATCAGGGATCGCAGCTTCTTACTGAGGCTGACCAGGGTGCTCCTCCAACTCATGGAATTTTACTCTATTTTGCAACAGTTTCTTCCTTCTGTTATACAGTTTGTTTATGGCAGGGGACTACCAGATTGGCTTCCTTTTGTTGGAGGATAGTGTCTTGGTTCTGTTTGGGATAGCACGATCCATGCACTCATGTAAGTGCTTATAAAGTGCAACTGTGTAGGATTCAGTATCGTAATTGTATTGTCCATCTGCATGGGTGTCATGAAGTTCACTACTTCTGTCTTAAGAAGCATAAAGTTAACTCTGGAGAAATTGTTTACTATGGTTTCCTTAATGGGGGGTGGGGGCAGGATGTGGATATCTAGGGTAATTAGCTTATGGTCAGATCGAACCAATGAGGCGTTGATTTCAGGTGTGGAACACTAGTCACTCATGCTGGTAATGACTAGATCTAGGATTTTGTTGCCCCCGGTGGGGGTGTTGATAAGTTGATGCAGGGCACTGGAGTTTATGAATTCCAGAAAGCGTTGAGCGAAGGAGATGGTACATGAGTAGTTTTCCCAGTTAATGGTGAGGTAGTTGAAGTTAATGGTGAGGTAGTTGAAATTAAATTATCCACTGGATTTTGAACTGTAGGCTCTTTGTCTTTTTTATGTGCCTTATGGCATAATAAAGAATATTATTTATCAGTATACCATTGTCTGCTAGTCTACGTTGTTTTCCTGAATTGCTTTTTGAGACCTGGCAGTTGCCTTATGTGCAGGGACTGTGTTTTGCAATTTCTACATTGCCCCAAGATGCCCAGATTCATCAGATAGACAGGCGAGAACACTGGGAGCTGACCTTTGGATATGACTGAATAAAAAACTATTTTCCTCTAGATAAGTGAGGAAAGTGAGTACAAAAGCTGTTTTTCTCTAAGCAAGTGAGGAAAGTGAGTACAAGAGCTGTTTTTCTCTAAGCAAGTGAGGAAAGTAAGTACCAAAACTGTTTTCCTCTAGGTAATGAGGAAGGTTGAGTGCTGTAGTAATTAGTAGGTTATTTAGTGCTTACAAGTTCTGAACAAGTGCTGATCACGAATAAGCAAATTCAAGTGCTAAAACTAAGAATCTGTATCTGGACTAAACTAGTTATAAGAAAGGAGGGGAAACGTGCAAATGCAGGCTTTTAAATCAGAAAGTTGAGAGAGATGGAAAAACTGCCCAAATGGCCAATAACTACAATTTCTGGGCCAGAACCACTTCTTATGTGGTAGATAGGTTACCTAGTGCTTACCACTCCCACTGATAAGCTAGAAGGCTTCTCTCCAGCACAGAAAGCTTGGGGGGCTCAGAAGCTTACATACAGTCCTGGATACAGCAAATCTGAATCTGGACTACACTAGTTACAGGAAAGGTATGAAACAGGCTTAGATTTTTTTTATATACAGAAAAGTAGCTAAAACAGCAGTAAAAACAACTCAAATGCAGTGCAAGCTAGCACACTTGAGTATGTAGCAATGTTAGACCAAACAGTTTAAAAAATGCAATTAAATTAAAAATGACTAAAAACAAGTGCAGAAGGAGTCTATTAGGTAGAATGAGGTAAAGAGGTGGGACTGGGGGGAGTGTCCCAGATCAAATCTACAGTGGGGGCGGGCAACTGCAAAAGCCTTCAAATTTAAAGATCAAGACAGGACAGTTGTGGCAATGTTTTGTAATGTCACATGTAAGAAAGGGCTTTATCCTATGTACAACACCACATTTTTTTCTACTTGCTTTAGATGAAAGTCAAATGTTTTAATTTTATCAGTTATGATCACTACAAATTTTGTGTTTATTACTAGTTCAATATTTGGTGCAGTTGGAATATGTTATATAGAAGAGTTTCATCTTGTGAGAGAATTGTTTGCGGGTGGATAGGACAAATTTAGATTTTTTGAGGTTTAGCAACAATTGTGAGTCATGAAGCCAACTTTTAATAGATAGTACGGAATTTCAGATTATCTATTTTAGTTTTCACAGAATCTTGGCAGGGCAGATTATGGCTTCAGTCATATGCACAATGGATGATGGTAGCATGTTTACTTGCAGTGTGGAGGTTGTTTACTAATATGTTGAAGAGGACTGGGCTCAGAATAGAGGGATACGTACTGCTGCAGTTAAAAAAAAGGAGATGAGTGTTTGCAATTTCATGGCCTGTTGTCTGCCAGTTAGATGGCTGTTCAACCAGGACAGAGCTGGTGGACCAAGTCTTGATAAGGACAACCTACTTAGCAGAAGATGATAGGATACGGTACTGATGGCCTTTGACAGGTCTACGAATACCATGGATTTGAGCTTAACTTCATTTCTACTTCAGTTGATGGGGGTGGTGAAGTTAAGAAGGGCAGAAATTGTACTGTGAGATGGACAAAATCCATGCTGTGTGAGAGACAGGAAATTATTAGAAGACAGGCATTTATTTAGGTTTTGGTGTACTTTTCTAGTCCATTAGAAAGAGATGACAGAATAATAATGGGCCAGTAACAGGGGCATGTGTGAAATCCCAACCTTTATGCAGAAGTAATGTGTAAGATCATTTTTAGAGCTCAAAGACATAGCTTTCCCTGAGTAAGCAGTTGATTAGTATGGAGAAAAGTTAGGTCAAGGCATCAGCTGTAAGTTTTATGCATTCTGTTGGTAGGTTACCTGTTGAAACAGTAATGGGTTTCAGCATGAAGGGAAGTCTTTTGATAGTAGAGGTGGTGGGTATGGGGCTAGAATCCCAGTTTATTGGTGTGTTGAGCAAGTTTTGTTGGGGGGGAGCATGCATTTTTTAGTAGAGGTTACAGTACTGATGAGACATGGGTTGATCTGGATGGCAACTATTTCAGAATTTAAAGAAGAAGTTGATTGTGCACACTGATGTGGGTGAAGGACATGATTGAAGACCACAATAATCTAGATATGAATCAAGCAAAGTTCCTTTTTACTTTGTGTAATACTTTATCTTGTCTAATTTGATTTTGGTTTTACCTGAGTTTCTAAACTGTTTGTTTTTCAATAGATTAGCGTCAGTTGTATTCTATTTCCAGTTGTACCAAGCCCCATCCCTTTGATTCATTAATTGTTTGGTTTGCCTTGATAGCCATGGAGCTGGATTAAATTTTACTCTCTTAGTTCTGTTAGGGAACAATTTGATTTAGAATATTTAAAAAAATGGTGTTGAATAATAATACTGTTGCATCCATTTAGAGGGTAAAAGCTCCAAATGACAGATTTTATACTAGAGATTACAGCATCTATTTGGAAAGTGGACAGGTTACATATATGATCACAATAATGAGACTTGTTAGTGATATGGCCTCTGATAGTAAAAGATGGGAGGTGGTTACCTACGGTGTCAGGGGAATGAGTTTGTGGAGTTAATGTTGTATTGGTTGTTAGGTTCCAGCCTACTGGTTTTGTTGTATCTAGTTGATGTAGAGATTAATTGATAGACGCTACAGTAGATGGTGGCATTGTTGGTGGATTTGTTTATGGTTTGACAGTTGATTGTTGTGTTCACCTACTATTATGGTTTTCTGAGGGATCAAAGATGAAAGACATGAAAATAAATAAATAAATGGAGAAGAATATTTGTGCAAGTTGAAGAAAAGTCAAGTATGCCTTTAAGGAGAGAACGATTTGTGTAGCTGTACATCTTCAGGATAAGTATAACACCTCTGAAGGAGAGAATGGTTTGTGTAGCTGTACTTCTTCAGGATAAGTATAACACCTCTGAAGTAGAGAATGATCTGTGTAGCTGTACATCTTCAGAATAAGTATAACCCTCTGAAGGAGAGAATGGTCTGTGTAGCTGTACATCTTCAGGATAAGTATAACCCCTCTGAATGAGAGAATGATTTGTGTGGCTGTACATCTTCAGGATAAGTATAACCCCTCTGAAGGAGAGAATGGTTTGTGTAGCTGTACATCTTCAGGATAAGTATAACCCCGCTGAAAGAGAGAATGATTTGTGTAGCTGTACATCTTCAGGATAAGTATAACCCCTCTGAAGGAGAGAATGGTTTGTGTAGCTGTACTTCTTCAGGATAAGTATAACACCTCTTGAATGAGAGAATGATTTGTGTAGCTGTACATCTTCAGGGTAAGTATAACAGCTCTGAAGTAGAGAATGATTTGTGTAGCTGTACATCTTCGGGATAAGCATAACACCTCTGAAGGAGAGAATGATTTGCGTAACTGTACACCTTCAGGATAAGTATAACACCTCTGAAGGAGACAATGATTTGTGTAGCTGTACATCTTCAGGATAAGTATAACACCTCTGAAGGAGACAATGATTTGTGTAGCTACACATCTTCAGGATAAGTATAACACCTCTGAAGGAGAGAATGATTTGTTTAGCTGCACATCTTAAGGATGAGTATAACACCTCTGCAGGAGAGAATGATTTGTGTAGTTGTACATCTTCAAGATAAGTATAACACCTCTGAAGGAGAGCATGATTTATGTAGCTGTACATCTTCAGGATAAGTATAACACGTCGGAAGGGGAGAATGATTTGTGTAGTTGTACATCTTCAGGATAAGTATAACACCTCTGAAGGAGAGAATGACTGTGTAGCTGCACATCTTAAGGATGAGTATAACATCTCTGAAGGAGAGAATGATTTGTGTAGCTGTACTTCTTCAGGATAAGTATAACACCTCTGAAGGAGAGAATGATTTGTGTAGCTGTACATTTTCAGGATATGTATAACACCTCTGAAGGAGAGAATGATTTGTGTAGCTGTACATCTTCAGGGTAAGTATAACACCTCTGAAGTAGAGAATGATTTGTGTAGCTGTACATCTTCAGGATAAGTATAACACCTCTGAAGGACAGAATGATTTGTGTAGCTACACATCTTCAGGATAAGTATAACACCTCTAAAGGAGAGAATGATTTGTTTAGCTGCACATCTTAAGGATGAGTATAACACCTCTGAAGGAGAGAATGATTTGTGTAGCTGTACATCTTCAAGATAAGTATAACACCTCTGAAGGAGAGCATGATTTATGTAGCTGTACATCTTCAGGATAAGTATAACACATCTGAAGGGGAGAATGATTTGTGTAGCTGTACAGCTTCAGGGTAAGTATAACACCTCCGAAGGAGAGAATGATTTCTGTAGCTGTATATCTTCAGGGTAAGTATAACACCTCTGAAGTAGAGAATGATTTGTGTAGCTGTACATCTTCAGGATAAGTATAACACCTCTGAAGGACAGAATGATTTGTGTAGCTACACATCTTCAGGATAAGTATAACACCTCTAAAGGAGAGAATGATTTGTGTAGCTGTACATCTTCAGGATAAGTATAACACCTCTGAAGGAGAGCACGATTTATGTAGCTGTACATCTTCAGGATAAGTATAACACCTCTGAAGGGGAGAATGATTTGTGTAGCTGTACATCTTCAGGGTAAGTATAACACTTCTGAAGGAGAGAATGATTTGCGTAGCTGCACGTCTTAAGGATGAGTATAACACCTCTGAAGGAGAGAATGATTTGTGTAGCTGTACATCTTCAGGATAAGTATAACACCTCTGAAGGAGAGAATGATTTGTGTATATGTACATCTTCAGGATAAGTATAACACCTCTGAAGGAGAGAATGATTTGTGAAGCTGTACATCTTCAGGATAAGTATAACATCTCTGAAGTACAGAATAATTTGTGTAGTTGTACATCTTCAGGATAAGTATAACACCTCTGAAGGAGTGAATGGTTTGTGTAGCTGTACATCTTCAGGATAAGTATAACACCTCTGAAGGAGAGAATGATTTGTGTAGCTGTACATCTTCAGGATAAGTATAACACCTCTGAAGGAGAGAATGATTTGTGTAGCTGTACTTCTTCAGGGTAAGTATAACACCTCGTAAGTAGAGAATGATTTGTGTAGCTGAACATCTTCAGGATAAGTATAACACCTCTGAAGGAGAGAATGATTTGTTTAGCTGCACATCTTCAGGATAAGTATAACACCTCTGAAGGAGAGAATGATTTGTGTAGCTGTACATCTTCAGTATAAGTATAACACCTCTGAAGGAGAGAATGATTTGTGTAGATGTACATCTTCAGGATAAGTATAACACCTCTGAAGGAGAGAATGATTTGTGTAGCTGTACATCTTCAGGATAAGTATAACACCTCTGAAGGAGAGAATGATTTGTCTAGCTGTACATCTTCAGGATAAGTATAACACCTCTGAAGGAGAGAATGATTTGTGTAGCTGTACATCTTCAGGATGAGTATAACATCTCTGAAGGAGAGAATGATTTGTATAGCTGTACATCTTCAGGATAAGTATAACACTTCTGAAGGAGAGAATGATTTGTGTAGCTGTACATCTTCAGGATGAGTATAACACCTCTGAAGGGGAGAATGATTTGTGTAGCTGTACATCTTCGGGAAAAGTATAACACCTCAAAAGGAGAGAATGATTTGTGTAGCTGTACATCTTCATGATAAGTATAACACCTCTGAAAGAGAAAATGATTTGTGTAGCTGTACATCTTCAGGATGAGTACAACACTGCTGAAGGAGAGAATGATTTGTGTAGCTGTACATCTTCAGGATAAGTATAACACCACTGAAGGACAGAACGATTTGTGTACCTGTACATCTCCGGGATAAGTATAACAATTCTGAAGGAGAGAATGATTTGTGTAGCTGTACTTCTTCAGGATAAGTATAACACCTCTGAAGGAGAGAATGATTTGCGTAGCTGTACTTCTTCAAGATAAGGATAACACCTCTGAAGGAGAGAATGATTTGTGTAGCTGTACATTTTCAGGATAAGTATAACACCTCTGAAGGAAAGAATGATATGTGTAGCTGTACTTCATCAGGATAATTAAAACACCTCTGAAGGAGATAATGATTTTTGTAGCTGTACATATTCAGGATAATTATAACACCTCTGAAGGAGGAATGATTTGTGTAGCTGTACATCTTCAGGATAAGTATAACCCCTCTGAAGGAGAGAATGATTTGTGTAGCTGCACATCTTCAGGGTAAGTATAACACCTCTGAAGTAGAAAATGATTTGTGTAGCTGTACATCTTCAGGGTAAGTATAACACCTCTGAAGGAGTGAATGATTTGTGTAGCTGTACATCTTTGGGATAAGTATAACACCTCTGAAGGATAGAATGATTTGTGTAGCTGTACATCTTCAGGATAAGTATAACACCTCTGAAGGACAGAATGATTTGTGTAGCTGTACATATTCAGGATAAGTATAACACCTCTGAAGGACAGAATGATTTGTGTAGCTAACACCTCTGAAGGAGAGAATGGTTTGTTTAGCTGCACATCTTAAGGATGAGTATAACACCTCTGAAGGAGAGCATGATTTATGTAGCTGTACATCTTCAGGATAAGTATAACACCTCTGAAGGGGAGAATGAATTGTGCAGCTGTACATCTTCAGGGTAAGTATAACACCTCTGAAGTAGAGAATGATTTGTGTAGCTGTACATCTTCAGGATAAGTATAACACCTCTGAAGTAGAGAATGATTTGTGTAGCTGTACATCTTCAGGATAAGTATAACACATCTGAAGTAGAGAATGATTTGTGTAGCTGTATATCTTCAGGATAAGTATGACACCTCTGAAGGAGAGAACGATTTGTGTAGCTGTACATCTTCAGGATAAGTATGACACCTCTGAAGGAGAGAACAATTTGTGCAGCTGTATATCTTCAGGATGAGTATAATACCTCTGAAGGAGAGAATGATTTGTGTAGCTGTACTTCTTCAGGATAAGTATAACATCTCTGAAGGAGAGCATGATTTATGTAGCTGTACATCTTCAGGATAAGTACAACTTAATTCTGAAGGAGAGAACAATTTGTGTAGCTGTACATCTTCAGGATAAGTATATAATTTCTGAAGGAGAGAACGATTTGTGTAGCTGTACATCTTCAGGATAAGTATAACACCTCTGAAGTAGAGAATGATTTGTGTAGCTGTACATCTTCAGGATAAGTATAACACCTCTGAAAGAGAGAATGATTTGTGTAGCTGTACATCTTCAGGATAAGTATAACACCTCTGAAGGAGAGAATGATTTGTGTAGCTGTACATCTTCAGGATGAGTATAATACCTCTGAAGGAGAGAATGATTTGTGTAGCTGTACTTGTTCTGGATAAGTATAACACCACTGAAGGAGGGCATGATTTATGTAGCTGTACATCTTCAGGATAAGTATAATATCTCTGAAGGAGAGAATGCTTTGTGTAGCTGTACAGCTTCAGGATAAGTATAGCACCTCTGATGGAGAGAATGATTTGTGTAGCTGTACATCTTCAGGATAGGTATAACCCCTCTGAAGGAGAGCATGATTTGTGTAGCTGTACTTCTTCATGATAAGTATAACACCTCTGTAGGAGAGCATGATTTGTGTAGATGTAATTCTACAGGATAGGTATAACCCCTCTGAAGGAGAGCATGATTTGTGTAGCTGTACTTCTTCAGGATAAGTATAACACCTCTGAAAGAGAGCATGATTTGTGTAGCTGTACTTCTTCAGGATGAGTATAACACCTCTAAAGGAGAGCATGATTTGTGTAGCTGTACTTCTTCAGGATGAGTATAACACCTCTGAAGAAGAGAACGATTTGTGTAGCTGTACATCTTCAGGATAAGTATAACACCTCTGCTTTCTTCCTTCTCTTCTACTATACATCTGTCCTCCACTCCTTTGTTACCAACTATGACTGTGTCTTCACCCACTCCACCTGTTACCTATGCTTAACTTAACTCTTTTACCACTTATTTCATTTATATCTCATAATTAAATCAACTTTTTGCTTTCCACCCTTTATAAATAACCTAGGTCTCTGTATTGCAACAGCTGTCCTACTGGATTATTATGTAATTATATCTGTACTGAGTATAATTGGTACAAGAATGTGTGCTACTGTATATATAGTTACTATCTTATCCATTTTTGATATTGTAAAATTTATTTTAAGTGTATTTTGTCTAACAATGTTGATACTGTATAACTTAAAACATTGTGTTTGTACTGCATGCACTGGAGCTTTTCTCCTCAGGCATCTGCTAAAAATTGGCCTTTGTTGCCAGCTGAGCCCTCCCTCGTCAACAAATGTAAAATAGATAAATATTGTAATGATATGTGGGGTGCTGAGGAATTGGGGGTGGGAAGGAGAAAAGAAGAAACAGCTTCCAAGTCAGTGAGAGGCATTCAGTGCTTGTAAGCACTCATCACAGAGCTTTCCATTAGGAAATAAATCACTTTCTTCTTATCTGTTATGCTTTCAATACTAATATTTTATTTTAAATGAGCAGTTGTCTAACAAATCAGAAAGCAAATACTGTTGTGCAGTTTTGAAGGAGGAATGTCCTGCAAAACATGATAAACCTGCAAGTGAGTTATCTTTAGTCAGTTACTACCAACAAACTGAGTACAGGATGCAATAATGTAGCTAGGACGGGGTGAGAAGGGCAAACTGCCCTGAGCACGAAGTGATAGGGAGCTTTATCAACAGATTTGGATCTGTCTTTAATGCAGTACCAGCTTTTAAAAGCTGGTATTGCACTGCAGTTAAGAATGCTATTGCTCTCCATGTGTGGTCTAAACTGTAGCAACCGCTTGCTACATTGTAGCAAGCAGTGTGCAACAGTAAAACGTTTTAAAAGTTTTTTTTTTTTTTAACTAAAACTTGAGCACTGTAGCAGTCCATACAGGCAGGATATAAACTGTTGCAACTATCTACTGCTGTGGTAGCATACAGTTTAAAAGATTGCATTTATTTATATTTTTAACTAAAACTTGAGCACCAAAATGGAGCTATATTACATGATCGAAGTTTTACTCCTTCGAATCAGTAAACATCGATCTTTACTGATCGAAGTAGTAAAACATCGAATCAGTAATAAAACATTTTTTAAAACAAAAAAAATAAAACAAAAGGGTGGAAGCAGGGGGTCAAGCACACCCCCCACACCTCCCGCTACTTGAATATACCAACTCCGAGATTGCGCTACAGTGTAAGAAACGGAAATCGTCCGTTTCCGCACTGTATTGCACTGAAGTGCGATCTCGGAGTTGGTATATTTAAGTAGCGGGGGGTGTAGGGGGCTTGCCCCCCTGCTTACACCTTTTTGTTTTATTTTTTTGTTTTAAAAATGTTTTATTACTGATTCGATGTTTTAAAAAAGTTTTATTACTGATTCGATGTTTGATGTTAAACATCATCTGCTCCTATCTTCCCCCAGGAAAAAAACACAGTATACTAGAATACCTTCTAAACTGGCTTTCTTTGAACCTCCCTCAAGAAACTATAGTCCTAGGTGACTTTAACATAGACTGGAATTTATGCAGCTGTACTAACCCCACCTCCCTGATCAACCTGTATGGTTTCTCACAAGCTATAAACTCTACCACCAGAATAAATAAACTTAATTATAAAGAAAGCACCTTAGATTGGATACTTACAAATAGCCCACGACAAACATATACAACAGGAACCCTTGCAGACGACCTAAGTGACCATTCAGTAATATATATTATCAGACATAAAATAAGCCAAACTATCCCTATTTCTGTCAGAACAGTCCATACCAAAAAACATTTTGACCCCGAACTGTTCCAAACTGAACTTAAACAATGTAACTGGTCACCTCTTAAATCTCTCCCTATAAACGAGGCAGGGGAATACTTCAATACCACTTTCTTAGCAATCCTGGACCATCATGCCCCAACACGCTGTATTAGAAACAAAACTAAACCAGCCCAATGGCTCTCTAATCAAACTAGGAAACTAATCCTTTGCAGAAATAAATCTTGGGCTAAATGGCGTACCACAAAGAATACTACTGATCACCAAACCTTTAGACAACAAAGAAATATGACAAAAAAAGCCATCCTATTATATAAAAGGAACTTCTGTCTCCAACTACAACAATCATTCCTCAAAGAACCACAAAAATTTTGGACTAGTATTAAACTTCTGTACCCAGGCAAAACTGCCACACCTAATCCTCTAGGCTCCAACCCTGACTGCCCAACACAAACAGCAAACACCTTCAGCTCTTTCTTTACTACTTCTATACTGAATCTTGCAAACCATCTATCCCCTGACACCTCTAATCTGCCTATTCCTACTTCCATTCCTCCCCCATTATTCCACCTGGAACCAATACCCACATCCTATATCTGTTCCCTAATCCAAAAACTAAAACCTACTACCCCCCCAGCTGATAAACTTCCAGCAGAATTCCTGCAAAAAGGAGCTAAGGCTATTGCTTATCCCATCTCCATATTGATCAATAGAACCATAAAAGAAAGCACTATCCCATCTATCTGGAAAATTTCTTACATAATTCCTCTTCACAAAGGTGGAAACTCCAATGATTTCTCCAACTTTCGCCCATAGCT
Source organism: Protopterus annectens (assembly GCF_019279795.1). Classification (NCBI taxonomy): domain Eukaryota; kingdom Metazoa; phylum Chordata; order Ceratodontiformes; family Protopteridae; genus Protopterus; species Protopterus annectens. Next base: position 1,253,096,258 of record NC_056747.1, read on the forward strand.
CTACTCTCTCCACTTGCTAAAATAATGGAGAAATGTATCCACAAACAATTACTTAACCACCTTCTCCATCACAATCTACTAGCTAACTGTCAACATGGTTTCCGCCCATTCCATAGTACCACCACAGCCGTGCTATCCTTCACTAACTGTATCAACAAAAATCGCAACAATAATATGCTTTCTTTGTTGACCTATCGAAAGCCTTTGACATGGTTAACCACCAACTCCTCCTACACCTATGGAAGTCCCTCTCACTTGACAGCCTTGCCTATGAACTACTTCACATCCTACCTTGAAAACAGACAACAGGCAGTTCTCTGGCAAAATCATCTTTTGAATCTCCTCCCCATCTCTCTAGGTGTTCCTCAGGGTTCCATATTAGGCCCTCTACTGTTTTCCATTTTTATAAATGACCTTCATCTATCCACTCCACTCTCCACCTGCATTCAATATGCAGATGACTCTACTATAATTTGTTCAGCCACATCCCAAACCGAACTTCATTCTCTTACACAAAAAGCTTTCAGCACTGTAGAACAATGGTTCTCTAACCGTTGTCTTCTCCTTAACCCGAAAAAAAAAAACTTTTGCTCTTTACACCTACCTATATGTCTACCCCTCTACACTTCACTCTTACATCCAATAATGGCACCATTATTTCTCCTGACCCCACCACCAAACACCTAGGAATTACAGTTGATAATCACCTAAACTATGACACCCACATAAATACTACAATAAAATCAATTAACAGAAAACTAGGATCCCTTTATAGAATCAAACCTTTCCTTACACCAAAAGCCAGGACCACAATAGCTAGAACCCACTTAATCTCTACCCTATTCTATGCTTCCCCCATATATACTAACCTTTCTAAAAATAATCTCAACAAACTAGCTATATCATATAACAATATTGCTAGATTTGCTACAAATTCACCTTTCAGGACTCATCACTGTCTGAATCTAAAACAACTGGGCTGGCTTGAACTCCTTAACCAGCTACGATTTAACCAACTTACAATAGCCCATAAAGCCCTATACCAACCCAGCAACACTCCAATTCTTTCTGCCCTCATCATACCATATAATAGCCTGAAGAATCTATGCTCCTCAAACAAAATGTGGATTAATACTACCTTATCAAAAAACTTAGCAGGTGACTCCTTGTTCTCTAACTCTGTTGGTAAAGTATGGAATCAACTACCACATGATCTTACTTCTCAGACCTCTCTCCCACAATTTAAAACTAATCTAAAACTTTTTATCACCAACCACTGGTCATGCTCTTGTACCAACCCTGCCTAACTGTTATCCTTCACTGACTGTTACACTCTATAACCACTATATCCCTACCTATAAACCCTCTATATCCTACACTCTATAAACTAACCTATTTTTTACTTAAATACTAATGCTTATGAGTCTTGAGTACTATTTTACATATTTGACTATTTAATTCAATTTTACAATTTTTTTTTTTTTATGTAAACTTTAACTGAATGTTGTAATATTGTATGTTGATCCCTTTTGTAGACTTATATTACTTTAAAATTTTTTGTACGTTTTTTTTCTGGAGCTTTTCTCCCTGGGCCTCTACTGAAAATGGACATGTATCCAGTTGGACTAGCCCGGTCAACAAATGTAAAATAAAAAATAAATTAAATAAATTTTTTACTACTTCGATCAGTAAATTTAGATGTTTACTGATCGAAATTTTACTACTTTGAATCAGTAAACATCGCACTTTACTGATTCGATGTTTTACTACTTTGATCAGTAAAGTTCGATGTTTACTGATTCAAAGTAGTAAAATTTCGATCATGTAATATAGATCCCCAAAATGCTCTATTGCAAACTGTAGCAACTGTTTGCTACAGTTTAAAAGAAGAAATTCTTTTTTTTTTTTCATAAAAATGTGGAAGGAGGATCAGGGGCAGGGTGCAGAAATGGGACCTGAATGGCTGGGGCAGGAGTAAGGGCAGTGTGCCAGTAGAATGAGCAACCTTTTTTTTTTGCTTTAGTGTTAAGAGCTTAGACGGGGTTGTGGATCTAACTGTAATCAGCCAATGGCTACAATATAGCCATTGGCTTATTACAGTAAGGGTTTTTGTTTTTGGCTTTTCAATAGAACAGCCGGGGGGGGGGGGATCTAACTGTAATATTATAACCATTGACTTATTATGGTAAAGTGTTTTTTTCCACTCTTCAATGGAGGAGCTGGGGGTAAAGCTAACTGTAATAAGCATATGGCTAAGACAATTAATGCTTGCTACATAATACTATAAAGTGCAACATTTTATTTAAAAGTACTTGACATCTTTTTGTGTTCACTCTTGGGCTTGGTTTAGATAGACATAGCGCAAATTCCATTTTACAAATGAAGATTTTTTGCCAATGGCCACCTAACATCAGGAATCTGGAAGTGGGGAAACCTTTGTCACAACCTAATCAATATGAAATGAAATGAGAAGGGTAGTGGCTATTCCAACCAGATATTAAACATCTCAAATGGAGGACCAGGAAATGGGCTATCCATTAGGATTAAATCATTTTTTGTTTGTTTTTTTGCCAGGCTACACAATACACTTATTTATGCAATTATTGTTATCAATTATTATTATTACTATTATATTAGTATTATTATTATTATATTTTCCCAAACCAGCTCAGAAGTGTCAATGACTGGATGGTAGAAATTATTATTATTATTGGCAGCACTACTAGTAGTAGCAGTAGTAACCATAATAGTAACAGTAGTAGTAGTAGAAGGAGTGGCAGTAGTTGCAGTAACAGAAGTAGTAGCAATGGCTGTAGAAGTAGTAGTAGCAGCAATAATAGTAGTAGTAGCAGTAGCGAAAGTAATAGTAACAGTAGTAGTACCAGCAGGAGTGGTAATAGTGGTGGCAGTAGCAGTAGTAGTAGTAGGAGTAGCAATTATAGAAGTAGTAGCAGTAATAGTAGGTTCATAGGTTCATACTAGGCTATCTGCCCTAGGGCATTTATAAGCCTAGCCAGAATGTGTTTGGCTTTCGCCACCCATTTTAAATTTATTTTGCTATGTCCTTTTTCAAGGTTAGTATACTGTGCCTCTGTCTAACAGTGACACAGAAGTGATACCCGGGGTAAACCTACGATCTCCCATCCACTCATCAAGATTCCTCTTGAAGAGAGTCAATGAGGGACTCTGCCTAACCTGGACTGGGATTTTATTCCAGAGTGAAGGGAGCCTCTGGGTTATGAATCTGTCCCTCCAGCATGTCCTATTTATTTCAGTGCTGAGGTTCACGTCTCTCGAGCGCGTAGCACGATGGGATTTGGATTTTCTGAGGTGCAGCATGTCCATTAATTCCGGGTTGGACATGGCTTTATACGTCAGGCACAGATCACCTCTGAGCAGGCGGTATGCCACTGAGCAGAGCTGGAGTTTCTTTAACCGGGCAGCATATGGCATCTGTTTGAGCCCTTTGATCCTCTTGGTGAGGTACTTTTGGGGTCTTTCCAGTTGCTGCAGGTGTCTGGTAAGGTACATCCCAAAAGGGGCATTGTACTCAATTATGGGCCTGATGAGGGATGAGTAAAGAGGCACGATGACCTCCCCTGATCTAGATGTGAATCCCTTCATGATTAGGTGGGCTATATAAAATGTTTTTCTAACCACTTAGACCACGTGGTTGTCAAATGAGAGATTGCTATCAACTTGGGTCCCCAGGTCCCTAATGACTTCTTCTGTACTTCATGGATTTCCACCTATGTGGTAATTTGTGGGCACTTTGTTTTTGCCAAAGGGGATGACTATACACTTTTTGGCATTTAGCTTGAGGCCATGGCTCTGGCACCAGTTGTCTGTTTCTATGAGGCCCTTTTGGAGGATGCTTGTGTCGGCTGGAGAGTCGATTATGGCACCCAGTTTGCAGTCATCTGCAAACTTGGTCAGCCACAGTCCTCCCGTGTTGGCCTGTACCTCCGAGAAATATATACCGAACAAGAGAGGTCCCAGGACTGAGCCTTGTGGGACACCACTTGTAACTGGTTTGGAGTCTGACATGGCTCCAGCAATTCTAACCATGTGGGTTCTGTCCTTGAGCCAGTTTGCAATCCATCTAGTGACATAGGGGTTTATATTTAAGCTGGTGAGCTTATCTATAATGCCCGAGTAGGGTATTGTATCGAAGGCTTTTGCGAGGTCCAGGTAGGCTGTGTGGACCACCTTCCTCTCGTCAATGGCCTTGGTGACAGTTTCAAAGAAATCAACCAGGTTTAAGAGGCAGGATCTGCCCTTAACAAAGCCGAACTGGGTAGGATCCAGTGTTTGTAGGTCCCCAATATCTTTATTTATGAGGTCCATGATGATCCTTTCCATAGCTTTGCAGACCAAGCTAGTCAGGCTTATGGGGCGATAGTTTCCAGGATCCGTTGAGGCACCACCTTTATGGAGAGGGACCACTGTTGCTGTACGCCACTCTTTGGGCACATATCCTGTAGTAAGGCTGAGATTGAACAGTAGTTTTATGTTTGGGTTTAGCTCTTCTTTGAGTTCATGTAGGATGCAGCCGGGACACCATCTGGTCCCATTGATGCTGTGTTTTTGCTTTGGAGAGGGCGGCTCTTACCTGAGCATCTGAGATGTCAGGGGCAGCACTCTGCTGGGATAGATATTTGCCCTTTTGGTGGGAGAAGTTTGCACTGAACCTGTCAGCTAGGATGTTGGCAATGTCTGTGGGTTCGGTGTATTTTTTGTCATTTTGGACTAATTCTGAGCATATCTGGGAATTACCACCCAGGTTCATAACATAACTAAAGAAAGCCTTGTGATTATCCTTAGTGTCCTGTGCAATTTTTCTCTCGAAGCTGGCCCGTAGTTTTTTGCTAATACTGATCAGTGATGCCTTCCCTTTTTGGGATTTTGCTTTATCATTTAGTAGCTTCCTCCTTCTATTGTATAGTTTGTTTATGGCTGGGGTCCACCAGACAGGACATCTGCCTTTGGAGGATTGGGTCTTGGTTTTATTTGGGATCGCATGATCCATGCATTCCTGAAGGTGTTCATAGAATGCGTTTATAAAGGATTCTGCGGTCTGGGCCGTATTTTCCACAGGCCCGGGGGCTTTGAAGGATTCCACCTCAGTTTTGAGGAGTGTAAAATTTGCTTTAGAGAAGTTTTTCACTGTGGTTTTCTGGGCAGGGGATGGGGTCGGGATGTGAATATCCAGTGAGATTAGTTTATGGTCTGATCTTACCAGTGAGGGATACACTTCTGGTCTGGAGCATAGAGTCCCCATGTTGGTGATGATCAGGTCCAGTATGTTTTCCCCTCTTGTGGGAGTGGTAACAAGTTGTTCCATAGCATTTGAGTTTATAAATTCTAGGAACCTTTGGGCTAGGGTGTTGGAGCTAGAGTAATGCTCCCAGTCTATGTTTGGGTAGTTGAAGTCGCCCAATATAATGGTGTTTGGAGAGACCTTCATATTTTCCAGTGTTCTCAGGAAGGCCGAGTGGGGTTCCTGGGTTTGGGAGGGTGGTCTGTAGCAGGCTATAAACTGGAAGGCGTTTTACCCACTGTTAGTTGCACATGGATGGTCTCTGATGCTTCGTGCTTTACCACCAACCTGGAGGTGTGGGTATCTTTGATGAATATCGATACTCCCCCTCCTTTTGTGGTTCGGTCCAAGTTTTGGGGCCGAAAAGCATGGTATGAGGTATAACCTGGTAGTGCTGGGGTGCTCTCGGGAGCCCTGAACCAGGTTTCTGTTACTGCACAGATATCGATGTTCTCCATGCTAAGGAGAGTTTCGAGTGCGTGCATCTTGAGGTTTAGACTTCTGACGTTGAGTAGCATTACTCTTAGTTTCTTATCCCTTGTGATACCTATGGAGGTAGGTTTGTCGTTTGAGGCTTGCCTAAAAAAGGCACTATGGGGGTAGCAAGAGCCTTTGCCAATATCCGAAAGCCCAGGGGTGACAGGTGCAAGCCGTCCCTAGCGAAGCATCGTGGCTTGTCGAGCATATCATTCCAAGCTGACAGGCATTGGATCCCCTTTGAATGACACCAGTACTTAAGCCAATTGTTGAAATTGATCATCTTGTCTTCATATTGTGGCATCATTCTTGGTGAGGGTAAGATGCTACTCAAGGTCAGGGTCATACCGGCCTGGGCTACATGCTCAGAGAGCTCCTTTATGTCTCTTTTCATGTAGTCCAGGGAGGTACGTCTCAGGTCATTCACACCAGCATGGACAATGACTGAGTCATATTTGTACTTGCCTTGGAGTGACCTGAGTGCTTGTGTTATGTGGCGGATCGTAGCACCCGACAGGCTGCTCACCATGACCCTCTCCTTGTTCAGCCTGGTGAGCGGGACGTCAGTGTGCCTGACGATACAGTCACCTATTACAAGTGTATCAGGTGTGTTGTTTAGTCTTAAGGGCTGTGACTGTTTGGCACACTGGCTTTGTGAGATATGTGTTGCACGTGTTTTGTTTTGGGGTAGCGGCTGCTTGGGTGTCTGCTTTGGAGGTTTCTGCTGCTTCGGCAGATCTTTATTTAGAGCCTCCGAGTATGTTTTTGTGTGATTATGCGTTTGGTTTGCTGTCATGGTAGGTCTATGTGAGACTGGAATTGTAGTGAGTGTGGTTTCCTTCTCCTCCTGACTGGTTATGCCAGTACTGAGTTGAGAGAGCTTAGCCTCCAGTTTGGCTATATGGTTGCATCTCTCACATGTGTTGGAATTTGTTGGGAGGAGGAGAGGGTTGTCTGTGTACATGAGGCAGTTGTAACATTGCCTCAAGATTCCCAGATTCACCAGCTGGACCGGAGAGGAGATTGACAACTGACCTTTGGACATGCTAGAATAATATTGGGAATTCCTTAATAATTGAAAACCAGGGCTATTAGGGAGTGAGGGTGTAGTGCTTTTAATTTTTAGTGCTGACTTATATAATTGCTTTAGTGAGCAAGTGCCAGGTAACTTAAGTGCAATGTGTTACAGGTAACTTAAATGCAAAAATGACAAACAGTAACTTTCTTTCAAGTGAAACAAGGAAATAAGTACAGTAAGCAATGCAGATATCACTAGTGATCCACAGAAGCGCTGAGAAGACGCGTATTAGGTGGAATTAGCATTCCAGGGAAATAACAAGCAAACAAACAACAAGCATATAAACAAAGCTATATTCAGCAGGCCTGGATCTAGTCTATGCTACAGCAAACAAGGTGTACCAATTTCAGTAAGATACAGTTCAAATATTCAGGCACTATAAACCTTTAACCAGAAATTCCCAGCTCAGAAGGGCAGAGTCCAGCCTCTTCTCCCACAAGAGTGCAGACCACAAACCTTCTTAATGTAAAATAACTGGCCTGAAGCCCAAGTGCTTAAACCAGAACTAGTACACTTTAAGAATAACAGACACTGGGCTCTCAATCAGCAGTTCCCAACTTAGAAGGATGAAAGCTACCTGTCCTGCCACCACAGTGCATGCCACAAACCTTCCTAATGTAAAACAACTGGTCTGAAGCCCAAGTGCTTAATCCAAAAGACTTAGAATGATAGCTAAACTTTAATCAAGTTACTACCAAGCAGTAATAAATACAATTGAATACTTTAGAGAATGCCTGGATTAGTGCTCAAGTTACACAAACAAAGCTAGATCCAGCAGGCCCGAATCCAGTCTATGCCACAGCAAACAAGGCGCACCAACTTCAGTAAGAAGCAGTTCAGATATGCATGCACTATAAGCCTTCAATCAGAAATTCCCAGCTCAGAAGGGCAGAGTCCAGCCTCTCCTACCACAAGAGTGCAGACCACGAACCCTCTTAATGTAAAATAACTGGCCTGAAAGCCTAAGTGCTTAAACCAGAATTAATACACTTTTAGAATAACAGACACTGAGCCCTCAATCAGCAGTTCCCAACCTAAAAGGATGTAAGCTACCTGTTCTGCCACTACAGTGCAGACCACAAACCCTCTCAGTGCAAAACAACTGGTCCGAGTCAAGTGTTTAAACCAGAAGGCTTAGAATGAGTTACACCAAGCAGTAATAAATACAATTGAGTACTTTTAAGATGATGCAAAAGTAAAAAAGTAGGTAGAAACACAAGTACAGTAAAAGCAGATGAAATTTTTTTTTTTTTTTCTGAACAAGTGCTGAGATCAAAGAAACAGATTTGAGTGCTGAAACTAGAAAACTGGCTAGTTATAGGGAAAAAACTAAGCTAGAAGGCTTCCCTCCAACACAGAAGGGCTTGGGGGCTCAGAAGCCTACAAATAGTCTATACCACTTAACAGGAAAGGCAGGAAACAAGCTTAAATTTTTTTTTTTTTTTTTCTGTTTCCCAGATGCTCTCTTTGTACACAGTAGGAGTGCCTGAAATCAGAATATGATCTCACTGCACTCAGTTGAGTGAGCAAATGAGATGGGCCCAGAAGGAGTATCCAAACACAAATTTACAAGAGGGGCGGGCAGCTGCAAGGCCACTAAGATTAACACCAAAACAAAAACAGGGATGGTGGGTGGGACTAACTGAAGAGCAGAGTGAAAACTTCCAGTTCAGCTAATATTCTTTCCACACAGTTAAAATCAATTTAAATACTGTATTTTTTTGAAAAAAAAAAAAAGCAGATAAAGGTACTTAAATTCTCTTATACATCCAGTTGAATATAGCAAGTTCTTAGCCTGCCAAGGCTGAGGTTTTTAAGCAGAAAATATTTCACACTGTACCACTTAAATAGGCAAGGACAGGAAATGAAAGAATGTGACTACCCCCACACCTGTAATTCCTAGCAAATAACAAAATTCAGCAAACACTAACTTCCAGTTCAGCTAATATTCCTTCCACACTGAAGAGCAGAGTGAAAACTTCCAGTTCAGCTAATATTCTTTCCACACAGTTAAAATCAATTTAAATACTGTATTTTTTTGAAAAAAAAAAAGCAGATAAAGGTACTTAAATTCTCTTATACGTCCAGTTGCATATAGCAAGTTCTTAGCCGGCCAAAGCTGAGGTTTTTAAGCAGAAAATATTTCACACTGTACCACTTAAATAGGCAAGGACAGGAAATGAAAGAATGTGACTACCCCCACACCTGTAATTCCTAGCAAATAACAAAATTCAGCAAACACTGACTAACTTCCAGTTCAGCTAATATTCCTTCCACACTGAAGAGCAGAGTGAAAACTTCCAGTTCAGCTAATATTCTTTCCACACAGTTAAAATCAATTTAAATACTGTATTTTTTTGAAAAAAAAAAGCAGATAAAGGTACTTAAATTCTCTTATACGTCCAGTTGAATATAGCAAGTTCTTAGCCGGCCAAAGCTGAGGTTTTTATAGTAGTAGAAGTAGTAGTCAGAGCATTAGTCTTAATAGTAGCAGCAGTAGCAGTGGTAGAAGTAGTAGCAGCAGTAGTAACAGTAGTGGTCGCAGCAGTCGCAGTCGTAGAAGTAGTAGCAGCAGTAGTAACAGTAGTAGTAGTAGCAGCAGTCATAGTAATAGTAGTAGCAGCAGTAGTAACAGTAGTAGTAGCAGCAGTCGTAGTAATAGTAGTAGCAACAGTAGTAACAGTAGTAGTAGCAGCAGTCATAGTTGTAGAAGTAGTAGCAGCAGTAGTAGTACCAGTCGTAGTCGTAGAAGTAGTAGCAGCAGCAGTAATAGTAGTAGTACCAGCAGTCATAGTTGTAGAAGTAGTAGCAGCAGTAGTAACAGTAGTAGTACCAGCAGTCATAGTTGTAGAAGTAGTAGCAGCAGTAGTAACAGTAGTAGTACCAGCAGTCATAGTTGTAGAAGTAGTAGCAGCAGTAGTAACAGTAGTAGTACCAGCAGTCATAGTTGTAGAAGTAGTAGCAGCAATAGTAACAGTAGTAGTAGCAGCAGTCATAGTTGTAGAAGTAGTAGCAGCAGTAGTAACAGTAGTAGTACCAGCAGTCGTAGAAGTAGTAGCAGCAGCAGTAACAGTAGTAGTACCAGCAGTCGTAGAAGTAGTAGCAGCAGCAGTAACAGTAGTAGTACCAGCAGTCATAGTTGTAGAAGTAGTAGCAGCAGTAGTAACAGTAGTAGTACCAGCAGTCGTAGAAGTAGTAGCAGCAGCAGTAACAGTAGTAGTACCAGCAGTCATAGTTGTAGAAGTAGTAGCAGCAGTAGTAACAGTAGTAGTACCAGCAGTCGTAGAAGTAGTAGCAGCAGTAACAGTAGTAGTACCAGCAGTCGTAGAAGTAGTAGCAGCAGTAGTAACAGTAGTAGTACCAGCAGTCGTAGTCGTAGAAGTAGTAGCAGCAGTAGTAACAGTAGTAGTACCAGCAGTCATAGTTGTAGAAGTAGTAGCAGCAGTAGTAACAGTTGAAGTGGTAGCAATAGAAGTAGCAGTAATAGTAGTAGTAGTATTCTGGCATCTGTTCTCAAACCAGCTCAGAAGTGTTAATGACTGGAAGGTGGAGAAGTTGTGAGCAGACAGAATTAAGCCAACTATCAGCACAAATAAACATTTGTAGGTTTTGAAGTTGAAGTACGATTTAGAGGAGTGATCTGTTCTTCAGTAGGCCTACTCAGTTAAACAGCAGCTGTCCTGTTTAGCTTTGGCAAAACGTATGGAAAGCAGTCAATATAATGAGAATCCTTCCTTATGATGTATAGAAGAACCACCAGTGATCAGGCTTATGTTCACAACTGGTATAATATCTACACCCGAGTACAATGTCCTAATGCTACTGTAAGTTCATCTAAAGCTACATGTTTCCTGTAACGAAGTCCACATTTGTCAATGAATTCAAGCAACTGATTACAAACAGGCTTCTCCAGACTTTGTTTTTATTTATTATTGATTTTATTTACATTTTAACTGGGTTAGCCCTGCTTGGTGATGGCCATTTTCAGAGGGAACAAGGATGAAGACAAACACAGTCTCAGGCTTGCATACATACTTAGAGCTGCTCAGTGCTAAGCAACCACAATACAGACTACAGAATGGCACTGTTTAACACAAGACTTGACAACCAGCCTAAAAACACATAGAATAAATATGTTAGAATTTCTAATGAGTTACTGTGGTAGCTCTGCACTTATTTTATTTTTTGGCATTTACTCTAATCTGAATTAGAATTGCTTTGATTTAAACTCTAGTGAAAGTAGAGGAAGAACCTAGCCATTTCTAGGGGCTCTGATTCTTTGTAGAATCTTGTATTGTGGTATTTTGTTATTGGCCTGTGGGATATTTGATTTTTTTTTTTTTATTTGTGTGCTGTTATATGTTGCCTCTGTGTTGTTCATCATCCAACTACATTTAACAGTGCACTGTATAAACAAAGGCATTAAAACCACAACTTTCTCTAGGTAACCTACTGCAGAAATTCTTACTGTACTCAACAGTCAGTAGCTGTGCAAAGAGCACCAGGTTTGAATGACTTGACTATTTCTCTTCATGTGTAGACTTACACAGTTTATCTTAGACAGACAGTACTCCAGTTAAGCCACTTCCAATCCCTTAGTCACTACTCCCCTTCCAACCTGCATCAGTTAGGAACTGGAACCATGGATCTGCACTTTCCAGTGTGTCAGCTTGGTTGAAATGGGCATCCTGAGACAATCCAGCAATCATATCATCTTCACTGACAATCACCTACTACTTAAACAACCTACTACAGTGTGTAAGACTTGTAGTTATATAATGTTCTTGAAGACAAAGATTTCACACAAACCCACTACAAATAACAAGCAGGTTGTCAGCACCACACAACACCAGAGTAAACAATCTCAAGCACCTCAGATCAGACACACAGACCTACATATACCGAGGCTTTTAAAGTAACCTACCAAAACCACGGGGGAGCTCCTAAACATAACTCAGGAAACAAGTACCCCTGGCAATCTCACAAGCACACATCACAGGCACCACCCATCATGAAACATACATCTATGAGTCACACAGACTTAGTTCAACAGCCCATACCACAAACTGCTGCACATACCAATATCCTTATTATGCATGACTCCATAATGAAACACACTGATGCATCACTTAGGCTGTGCAAAGACAGGGTTGCTCTCAGTTGCGTGTCAGGCACTAGAATTCAGCACATCACACAAACACTCAAGTCCCTGCACCACTTGTACTTGTGTGAGTAAATGCCTTTTGGCATATCTCTCTGTTCTATACAAAGAGAGATATGATGGAGCTCTTGGAATATGTACCTGAGACATGTAGGAACCTAGTCTTGAGTGGTGTCATGCAATCAACAAGAATGATGCTGCAATATGATCAAAAGATGACTGATTTCAATAACTGGCTTAGATTCTGGTGTCATGGTAAAGGAGTACAATATATATCAATCTTGGAAGAAATGGCAGGCAGTCCAAACTGCTCTGGTAGTGATGGCTGGCAACTCTCCCCCATGGCGTCTGTAGATTGGCTAAAATCTTGTCCACCCCATAATGTCTTTTTTAGGTAATGTCATACTTTTAAAGCTTCCAATACAACTGAACAAAATCAGGAGAATATTAAGGTGTTGCTGCTCAATGCTAGGAGTTTTAATAATAAAAAATATGCACCCTACAAGCACTACTTTTGCTGGAAAACATCAGGCCTATCACATTACAAGCAGGCATTAAAGGCAGAGACTTCTCTAAATTTAAAAAAAAAAACAATCTCACCTCCTGACTTGTAAGGATCCTAGGTAAATACTAGGTTAGCTGCCCTCGTGGACCATTTTAAGCCTGGCCAGTTTCACTCAAAGGTGAGAATCAAACCCTGTACCTAGTGTCTCTGTAGTAAACATCTTAACCATTATACCACCCCCATCCCCAGACAAATAACTTGGAACTCCTTCGCATCCAACATAACTATAAAAAAAACATATTGTATCATGGCTAATTACAGGACCCCTTCTATGTCTCCTCACTCACTCACTCCTACCAACCAGTATGGAGTCCCTGTGTGTGTATTAATCCAAACACCATTCTTCTGGGAGTCTTTAACTATCCCATCATAAAATGGGGGACATATACATCCTTACACTTGCATGGACTACATAAATACAAACTCTCTGGACCACAGTCTGAACCTCCTGGTCTTGGTCCTTGCCAATACACCACAGCTCTACTCCCTGCCTTTTATGACCTCCTCCTCCATGGTCCAATCAGACCACTAGTCAGTCAAATTCCTCTTAAGACTGAGCTCTGAAGCATGCTCCAATACCTCAGGACTTAGAGACTATGCAAAGGCTAATCTACTACAATTGAGTCACGACCTAACTAAATTCAGAAGACCGTTTCACCTCGATGATCCCTCTGTTTATATGGAATCATTTACTGCCAGGTTCTAAGTACATGTACATAGTTGCATATATGTATCTGTCCCACTGAGAAACAAATAAACTGCCAAATTCAAAAATAAACCCCTAATATAAAAAGGCTCCATAGTAAAAGAAAAAAAAAACTCATTGCTAATAGGAAATAATATCACATACTGAAACCATGATGACATATTTAATCAGCAGATCACTAGAAGACAAATTTAGCTCTGACTTCACCCCCCCCCCCGTATTCTCAGATCAAATCTCACATTTCCCTCCTCAAATCCTACAAGAACAAGTTCTTAATGCACTATCTAATGCAAAGTATATTATGTTTATGGGGCTGGATGACATACTAGGCTGCCTACTGGCTTGCCTCAAACATGAATTATCAGACTTACTACAGGGTCTATTCAACATTACCTTCAAAGATGAATAAGAGACAGCAACTGTCATTCTCTTGCACAGTGGTGGGGCCACAATGGATCCGAGTAAGTATAGACCAATAAACCTGACCAGCTTCATCTGTAAGGCTATATAACATATCACTATGGAACTAATAAATAGAGATATAAGTGACCTATAGACTATTGACCAAACACATTTTTAACTGGTCAAGTTCAGTTATTTAACCTGGATAATTTCTCTCAAAATGCTGAGTGTTGGAGAGCTGAAAAAAAGACCAAATGAAAGGATATGAGAAAATTTCATACATTGCCCTTCTTTAAACTTCTTTTTTTGTTGCAGGGCAGCAAGCTGTTATACCCCTCAAACTTATATACGCCAACTCTGAGATCATCATACCTTGGAGAAAAGGGAATATTCCAGGAAATGGCCATCTATGACTTAATATATATGAGTCTGTTTCTTCTGTCATTCAAGCTCCATGTTTCATGACTTGCTCAAGCGGGTCCCAAAAATTTCAAATGGTTACTGTTAACCCCCATGTAAATCAATAGTATATTGGCTCACACGTAGAACATGGGAAGTAGGTGGAGGTGGCTCAACCTCCACAAAAGGATCTGTCCCTAGTGGAGTGCCCCAGGATTCAATCCTTGGGCCCCTTCTCTTTAGCCTTTATTTCCTGGAGGTCAAAGCTAATGTTAAAAGTTTGTAGCGGACAATTACTGAAGACTTGCTACCATTATAAACTCTCCGGAGAACACTTGGAGAGAGCCTGTTCCAAACAAATAGCTGATGCCAAAACCATGGACGAAAATAAGAATGCCAAGAAATGTCTAACTATATCCTTCCGCAAGCATGACTCCCTATGTAACTATCAGATTGGAAACACCACCCTGAAAATTGATCCCATAATTAGAGATCTAGGAACCTATGCTGATAATGAATTGTCCTTTGATCACCACATATCCACTGTTATAAGGAGTCCTTTTTCATTTCACAGCTTATATCTAAAGTTCTGGCATCCAGATCCAGGGACATAACTGTCCCGCTGTATTCAAAATTCACTAGGCCAGTCATTGAGTACAATGCCCCTTTTCTATATACCTAACCAAACACTTGTCCCAGTTAGAGTAACCACAATACTTCCTCACTAAAAGAAATCAAGGCCTAAATCACAAAAACTACACAGATCATCGCAAAGCCTTGTCTGTTTTATTGGTATCGTACAGGCTACTGAGACTCGACCTCTGATTTGTATGTAGCCCTCAGCAGACTGTTTTGTCAAATTTACACATTCACAAGTTAAATAGTTGGAGAAACATACATTGAAGGAGCATCAATCTCTTTCACAAGATTAACAGAACATGCTAGAGGGACAAGAATGTAGCACAGACAATACCACATCTATGGAAATATCTTCCCTTCCATATAAAGGACAGTACTTCTTTAACTCTACAGATTTATAGCTATATACAGGACTAACAACCCCATGGGACTTTATAAGCCTAGCCATGCATCCTAAATGTATCAAACACGTTTTGGTGCCCTAAATGTTATTTTGAGGGGTATATGTAAGTTAGAGCATGGGTGGGCAAGCAATTACAAACTGCCTCTGTCCATTAGAAAGAGGTATAGGTGTAGAACAGGAGTGCATTTCTGACTTCCCATCCACTGGTCAAGGGTGTGCTTGAATAGGGTCAAGGAAGAGCTCTGTTTCACATGGATGGAAAGTCTGTTCCACAGAAGAGGTATTCTCTGAGAGATATACTTGTCCCTTGCAAGCATCATCCCTGGATACTGTAGTTCTGATGCTATTTGTTTTGCAGATATTCAAGAGGTCCATCAGAGCAGCATCCAGGGATGCCTTGTATGCGAGACATAGATCACCCCTCAGCAGATTGTTGGAGACAAGAGTATAGAGATAGGGCTTTGATGTGATCCGCATATGACATGCTGCTAACATCCTATAGTTGCTGTGAGGAACCTCTATGGACATTCCAGTTGCTGCACGTGTTTGGTCAGGTGCATCCTGAAGGGGGCAGTGTACTCAATGATGAGCCTGATGAAGGCTCAATATAGTGCAATGAATACTTCCTTAGACCTAGATGCCATACATTTGCTTATAAGTTGAGCAACAGAGAACGATTTCTTTCCTACCTTAAACACATGTTGGTCAGCCAAGTTATTCTCTACATACATCCCCAAATCTCTGAATACTGGGTCTGTTCCTGGGGGTGTGTTACTTAATAAGGTAGCTTCTTGGGTAGCCAACTTCCCAAAGGGCACTATTATGCATTTATTGGTACTGAGTTTTAAACCATATCTCTGGCATGGGATATTAGAACATCGACTTTTTAAAATGTCAAATGCTCTAATATCGACCCCTATTCAGCGAACACTGACAATATCGAACATGCAGAACAGCAAATTTTTGTCCCAGGGAAAAAATTTGCTGTTCCGACACACATACACACAACACAAACACACCAAACAAACAGCAATCCACACACATACACCTAAAATCTAACATCTAACCCTACACTAAACTGTACACACACCACTCGCTATCCACTTACCTTAACCCAAACCCTAACCCTAAGGTCCATCACTATCGCACACTAACCACACCCGCGCCCTAACCCTAGCTCACCTACCCCACCCTAACCCTCACATCCACACAATCGCACACTTACCTGACCTGCGCCCTAACTCACCTACCCCGCGCCCTAACCCTCACATCCACACAACTGCACATTTACCTGATCCCGACCCGTAACTTTCCACCACAGTGCTGAACATAAAGAAGCCACAGGAACAGCCAACCGAATTCCTTCCCTAGGAAGAAATTCGGTGTTCCGCAGCTTTGCTATTTTCAGCGTTCACTGAATAGGGGTCGATATTAGAACATTCGAAGTTGTGAAACTTAGATGTTCTAATAAAGACCCCTCTGGCACCAGTCATTTATCTATTTTCAAACATAACTTGGAAAAACGGATGGGGAATTGCAAACTCACCTCCAGTTTAGCACTAATGGCCCTCATTGATAGGGGAAACATGTAAATACCCCAACATGTATTTATTCAGTCCATCTTGTGAGATTCATACTACAAACTATAAGGGTTAATAATTATCATGGTATTGCAGGGCTAGGTTTCTTAAGATCCTCACTGATCAATAGCTTAGTAAACATCTGTGGATCTACAAACATGAAGTTGAAGACAAATAATAACACAGTTCAGAAAAAAACAACAAAAAGTAATGTATTTATTCAGCAGTGAAAGTATTAAGCTAGTATACAGATTGTGGAAATAATTATCTATGGATGGAGGGGAGATACAAACTTGCAAATGGAAGGATAGTTTAGTACACAGTGTTTAAACTTTTACTAGTGAAGCAAGATACAGTTATTACAGTTGTTCAAAATGCACTCACTCGAAGCACTCCTTACAATGGAGAACATAGACATTTGTGCTGTAACAGAAACCTGGTTCAAGGCAGCAGAAAACACCCCTGCACTAGCAGGCTATAAGTCATTCCACACCTTTCACCCCCAGAACTTGGACCGAAACTCCAAAGGCAGTAGTGTTTCCATATTCATAAAGGATGCGCACACCTCTAGACCGGTAGCCGAACATAATGCATCTGAGATACTTCAGGTGCAGCTAACGCTGGGTAAGACACCGATTCAGGTCATAGCCTGCTATAGGTCCCCAACCATGTCCCAAGACTCTTACTCAACATTCCTAAGCACCCTGAAGAATATTAGGGTCCAACCTAACACTCTCATACTGGGTGACTTCAACTACTGCTCCATTAACTGGGAAAACTAATCATATACCAATACACTTGCCCAATGTTTCCTGGAATTCATTAATTCCAATGCCCTGGACCAGCTTGTTCTTACCCTCACTAGAGGTAGCAACATCCCTGATCTGGTCATTACTAAAATGGGTGACCGTTGCTTTACACCAATAGTCAACTCCTCCCTGGTTATATCCGACCACAAATTAATCACCCTGGAAATCCACATCTCCCCCCCCCACTCCCCACAAAGGTAACCATCATGAAAAACTTCTCCAAAGCTAACTTTGGGCTTCTAAAAACAGAGGTGGCTAACTTCACGGCACCCATGCAAATGCAGAATATTTGCATATCAGCTGAGTCATACACCAATGCACTGCACAAATGCGTACAGAAATGCATCAATCTCACCATACACAATAGAACCAAGATGCTCTCCTCCAAAAAAAGGAAGCCAATCTGGTGATCCCCCACCATAAACAACTGCTACAACTCTTACCACACTTTTCAGCCACCAAACCAAGACCGAAACATTAAAGGTGGAGGAGTGTCCATAGTCACCAAGGATATTCGCACCTCCAGGCTAGTTGCCCAACACAATGCATCTGAAATTCTCCAGGTGCAACTAACACTAAGTAAGACTGCAATCCAAATTGTAGCTTGCTACAGATCCCCCACCATGCCCCAAGATTCTCACTATACCTTTCTAAACATACTGTAAAATATTAAGATACAACCAAACACCCTAATACTGGGTGATTTCAACTACCCTGCCATTAACTGGGAAAACTACTCGGGTACCAACACCTTTTCCCAACGGTTCTTGGAATTCGTAAATTCCAACACCCTGGATCAACTAATCCACTGTCCCACCAGGGGCTCCAATATCCTAGACCTGGCCATTACCAACATGGGAGATAGATGATCTACACCAGTGGTCACCCCCTTATTGGTCAGGTCTGACCATAAGCAAATCACCCTTGACATCCACATCCCCACCCCCACCCCCAGTAAGGAAACCTCTGTAAAAAAACTTCTCCAAAGCCAACTTCATGCTACTTAAGTCAGAAGTGACAAACTTCATGGCACCGATGCAGACGGGAGCTGAACGTTCGACTGCTGAATCCTACACTAAGGCACTGTACGACCACATCCACTCATGCATGAATCGTGCTATCCCAAATAGAACCAAGACACTCTCCTCCAAAAAAAGGAAGCCAGTCTGGTGGTCCCCTGCCATACACAAACTATACAACAAAAGGAAGAAACTGCTGCAGAAGAGAAAAATCCCAGTATGAAAAATACTCCCTTACCAGCCTCAGTAAGAAGCTGAGATCCCTCATAAGATCCTCCAAAGCTAGTTATGATAATAAAATTGCCAAAGATTCCAAAGACAACCACAAGACATGCTATAGTTATATCAAGAATCTAAATGGCAATGCTCAGATCTGCTCTGAGCTACAACAGAATGACATTAAATATACTGATCCCAAGGATATTGCCAATATCCTGGCAGATCAATTTAGTGCCAACTTCACCCCCCTCTCACCCCCTAAAGGGTCCATCTCAATACAAAAAGATTGCCAAATTCCAGTAATCATGGCCACACAGGTAGAAACTGCACTCTCCAAAGCTAAGAATACAGCATCCATGGGACCAGATGACATCCTAGGCTGTGTACTACATGAACTACAAAATGAACTGGCACCTCACCTAAGTGTCATGTTTAATCATAGCCTCACCTCAGGCTTCATGCCCACTGAGTGGCGCACAGCTACAGTTATCCCACTCCACTACCATCCCATCAGTCTGACAAGACTGATCTGCAAGGGCATGGAACGCATTATCATGGAACTTATAAACAAAGACATTGCCAACCTTCAAACACTGGACCCCACCCAGTTTGGGTTCGGGAAGGGCTGATCTTGTCTCCTGAACCTGATCGACTTCTTCAAATCAGTCTCCAGAGCTGTGGACAAAGTTAAGGCGGTCCACACAGACTGTCTGGACCTCGCCAAGGCCTTCAACACCATCCCCCACTCTGGAATTATAGATAAACTTACTAAGCTGGGCATAAATCCCTATGTCACTCGATGGGTTGCTAACTGGCTTACTGACAGAACCCAGACTATAAAAGTAGCCAACTCCAAATCCAACTCCAGACAAGTGACAAGTGGAGTACCTCAGGGTTCAGTCCTGGGACCGCTCTTGTTTGGCATCTACTTCTCTGACGTACAGGCCAACACTAAGGGACTCTGGCTAACAAAGTTCACAGATGACTGCAAACTGGGAGCCATTACTGAATCCCCAAATTATGTGGATATTTTACAAAAGGGCCTTACAGAAACTGATGCTTGGTGCCAGAGCCATGGGCTCAAGCTTAACGCTAAGAAATGTATAGTTATCCCCTTTGGGAAAAAAACATGTACCCATGAATTACCACATAGGTAGCAGTACACTAAACATCAAAAGTGTGATAAGAGATTTAGGGACACAGGTGGACAATGGTCTCACCTTCGATAACCACATCACCACAACAGTCAGGAAATCCTTCTATGTAGCACACCTCATCACTAAGGGCTTTTCATCCAGAAAAAAGGAGGTCATTGTCCCACTGTACTCATCCCTCATTAGAACCATTCCAGTGTACAATGCCCCATTTGGTATTTACCTCACAATACATCTGCAACAGCTGGAAAGGCCACAGAAATACCTCACTAAAAGAATCACAGGCCTAAAGCAGATGCCCTATGCTGACAGTCTAAAAAAACTCCAGCTATACTCTGTGGCATATCGTCTACTCAGAGGTGATCTCTGCTTAACATTCAAGGCCATGTCAAACCCTGAGCTGTTGGACATGCTCCACTTAAAAGAAATCACAATCCCTCAGAGCCACACACTCCAGGGATCTAAACCTTGTCATCACAATGAACAAAACATGCTGGAGGGATAGGTTCCTGACCCAGAGACTCCCCATACTCTGGAATAGACTGCCCACACATGTCAAGCAGAGCACCTCCCTGGCCCTCTTCAAAAGGAACCTTGATGATTGGATGGGAGATAGGAAATTCACCTCAGGGATCACATCAGTTGCCCTGCTAGACAGGCGTCCAGGGAAGTAAATATTCTGGGAAGAATCCAGGGAATTGTTTGGCTAGGCTTGTTTAGGCCCTAGGGCCGATAGCCTAGTACCAACCTATGAACCTATGAACAGAAGAAGAAAACTGATGTGGAATAAGGTAAATTCCCAAGACTGGTAAAACTCCCTTATCAGCCTCAACAAAAAGTTGAGATCCCTCATCAAATCCTCTAAAGCTAGCTATGAAAACAGAATTGCAGCAGATAGTAAAGACAACCACAAGGCTTTCTATAGTTATGTAAAGAATCTCCATGGCAATACCCAGATTTGCACTGAGCTACTTCACAATGGTACCTACTATACCGAGCCAACAGACATTGTCAATATACTGACTGTCAGATTCAGTGCCGATTTTACCCATCTCTCCCCTCCTAAAGGACCAGTCAATACCAGTAGATTGCCAGGCACCCAGTATTACTGCTTCACAGGGACCTGACAATATCCCTGGCTGTGTTCTACATGAACTAGAGAGTGAACTGG
The DNA here is from genome assembly GCF_019279795.1 of Protopterus annectens. Lineage (NCBI taxonomy): Eukaryota > Metazoa > Chordata > Ceratodontiformes > Protopteridae > Protopterus > Protopterus annectens. Next base: position 1,253,117,360 of record NC_056747.1, read on the forward strand.
CACCTCACCTGAGTGCCATGTTCAATCACAGCCTCACCTCATGCTTTGCCCCTACTGATTGATGCACTGCTACAGTCATCCCTCTTCACAAAGGAGAAGTGATTACAGACCCTGGGGAACTATCGCCCCTTTAGCCTGACAAGTCTGATATAGAAATCTATGGAACGCATCATCATGGACCTAATAAACAAGGATATAGGGAATCTCCAAACTCTGGATCCTACACAGTTTGGTTTTGTGAAAGGTAGATCATGCCTGCTCAACTTGTTCAACTTCTTTGAGTCAGTCACTAGAGCTGTGGATGAAGGCATGGTGGTTCATACAGCCTACCTTGATCTGGCTAAGGCCTTTGATAGCATTCCCCACTCAGGAATAATAGAAAAACTCACTAAGCTAGACATCAACCCCTATATCACTATGTGGGTTGCAAACTGGCTCACAGATAAAACTCACAGTGTGAAAGTAGTTGACTCCAAGTTGGACTGCAGACCAATAATGAGTGGAGTCCCACAGGGTTTGGTCCTGGGTCCTCTCCTATTTGGTATCTACTTCTCTGAATTCCAGGCCAACACAAAGGGACTCGGGCTGACAAAGTTTGCAGATGATTGCAAGTTGGGAGCTATTATTAACTTCCCAAGTGATGTTGACATCCTACAGAAAGGCCTCGCTGAGACCAATGACTGGTGTCAGAACTATGGCCATAAACTTAATAACAAAAAATGTGTCGTTATCCCCCTTGGGGAAAATCCAGTTCCCTTGAATTACCACATCGATGGTAGTCCACTGAATACAGAAGGAGTTATAAGAGATCAGGGAACACAGGTTGACAGCAGCCTCTCTTTTGACCACTACATTGCCACTGTGGTCAGAAAGTCATTCTATGTGGCACAGCTCATTACTAAGGGTTTTGCATCCAGGAAGAAAGAGGTCACTGTCCCCCTCTACTCTTCCCTCATTAGGCCAATCATCGAGTACAATGCCTCATTTGGCATGTACCTCACTAAACACCTGCAACAACTGGACAGGCCAAAAAAGTACCTCACAAGAGGATCCTAGGCCTTAAACACTTGTCCTATATGGACGTACTCAAAAAACTCCAACTATTCTCTGTCTCATATCACCTACTTAGAGGTGATCTCTGCTTGACTTATAAAGTGATGTCTGACCCAGTTCTGTTAGAAATGCTACATCTAAAGAAATCCCAATCCCTCCGCACCACATGCTCCAGAGACCTCAACCTCATTACCACAATCAATAGACCATGCTGGAGGGACAGGTTCACAGCCCAGAGACTCCCCATGTTCTGGAATAGACTTCCCATACATGTCAAGCAGAGCACCTCACTATCCCTTTTCAAGAGAAATATTGATGAGTGGATGGGAAATAGAAAATTCACCCCGGGGTTAACTACAGTGGCTCTACTTGACAGAGGCACTGGAAACTAAGGTCAGGTGGCACAATGTCAGGGTAATACTATGGGCTATGCTTGTAAAGGCTCCAGGGCTATTAGCCTGGTACACACCTATGAATCTATGAGATCGATAAGAAAGTTCAGTTAGAAGTTTACAATGGTGATAGATTAATCAGGTATTTACGAATTGGGAGTAGGATCGTAGAGTAACATCTATGAGCGAGTATGATATTAGCAATTCATTTAGATTGTGCTACAGGGATTTACCCCTTTGGAGCAGTCCATTTTTCAGAAGGGGCATGAGCAGAAAAGCTCCACAGCAAGGAGGGATATTCATGTTTTTACACAGTCTTACATTAAGCCATATATTAAGCAAAACCTATATTCTTTGTTTTAAATGCAACTGCACTGGCTATTGCCAATTTTTTTTTATGTGACCTCACATTGTTTGCTGCACTCCATGCCTAAGCAATGCCATTTTAGTTCCTACTTAAAAGCAAGTTATCTCATTAGAGTTACCAACTGTCACTCTCTACGCAGAACAGTCCCTATTTGCGCAATTAGATTCTGCAAAAAAACAGAAAAAATAGAAAATGTCTTGAGATTTTAGGGAAATAAATATTTCCTAAGTTTTTAGTTATGCTATTGTTAACTGGATTAGTCCCCACTAAAACAGCACCCTGTTTTCAGGAGAGACCAAAGGTGGTATCTATGCTGACTAGGGGAAGTTTGGTCAGGGCAGTGGGGAACTTCCCCCTATTCTTTTTTCTATACGTGTCATGAACCTAAACTGCCACCAATTCAGGCAGATGAGGTGTCAATTTAATGTTTTATCCAAAGGACAACACACTCAGGAGTGCAGTACCAGTACTGAAAAAATTATTCCAAGCACCTGAGGTGGGGATAGAACCCAAAAGCAAGTGTGTTACTTGCTGAGCCAGTAACATTGTTGAGTGTTTCATCTAATAGTTGCATAAAACAATTATCTGAAACACCTTAATATGAAATAAAACAAATAAAACATTCTATAAAATAAGCTTTTATTTTAGGAACAAAGTGAAGTCTAGTCATTTGTACTTATATACTCTATGTGTCTTAGTTTTGCTGTTTGTCCTCTGCTGTAAAGTTTGCAAACAGTTCAGAGGTGCTGTAGCTTCAGTTGTTGTGTCACAGCACTGTGTTCTCCAGTTCAGTACCTAACTGGTGTCCCTTGTTTGGAGACACTGCATGCTCTCTTTCATACCTCTCAACTTTCCAGATTTTGACAGACTGTCAAGATTTTTGCCTTATATTTTTGGACTGATATGTGGATTTCTGGTAAATCATTGAGGGTTGAAGTCATTAAACAATGACATACAGTTGAGTTTCGGACTTCATATCCTTCAGAAAAACGTATACCAAAGCAAAACCTGTTATTTTAGCAACGTTCTAAGTTTATAATAGTAGTAATTAAAATGTGACCCTATTTTGGGGCCTTTGCTCCCCCATTACTTTTGGCTTTGCCCAGATTTCTTGCATTGAGTGATAGGCTCTCCTTTCATTTGCATGGGTTTTCACTAGGAGATTCCTTCCAATGCCAAAGGCATGCTGTAGATGGATTTTTCATCCTCTTACCTGGGGGGGGGGGGTCATGTGCTCACGAATCCTGTGCTACACTGATAGCCTATCTATGAGCAGCTTTTTTTGGCTTGTGACAAATGAGTGCTATAATAAGCTCTTGAGCCCTCATGACCCTCAGCTGGATAAAGTAGGTATCAGAGAATAAATAAATGAATGCACGACTTGCTTTTGACCATTCATTTTTGTGCTGTGAATCTTATGATCCTTACTGGCTGGTACCAAGTAAACAGGCTATAAGATATCTGAGTAGCACTGCTCAGAGATGAGGATAACAGAGTGTAACGGAGAACAGTGCTTGTTAAAAACAAAGCTCAGCAGTAAAAAACATTCAGACATATGTCCTTACTGCCTCGCAACAATGTGTAATGTCAGTATCGCATGACAGCCCACATGATGTAAAGCATGCAACTTTAGTGGATGATATTGCCACCTTGCAATTGTTATGCTTGTACAGAGAGTGAAATACAGCATCACCATATAATACTTTTTCTGGCAGAGATGTCTAGATGATGAATACTTTGGCTTCAAATGTCAACTGGTTTATAACTGTTACTGATGGCCCTATTTTTTTTTTTTTTGGTTTGTTTGCTTGTGGAATTATATGTTTGTTTGTCTGTTTGTTCGCTTGTGGAATTATATGTTTGTTTGTTTGTCAGTTTGTTTGTTTCTTAACTTTGTTCAGTCGTTTAACAGTATAATCTCTATTATGGTGAATCTGTAAATTTTGGACAAGGACTATACTAATATACTTTTCTTTTTTTCAACTCAACAACGTCTTAATATAAACTAAGGCACCCTTAATTAAAAAAAAAATGGCATGCTGGGCTGCCACTGTGTTATGCTTGCAGAAAATAATGATTTATTTTTCTCATTTTGTAAAACCTTCAATGCATTCAGACATTGCTTGAAGGTGTATAAAATCTGTTCAGAAGGTATTCCTAAATGATTTTATATTGCCCTCAGTACAAAACAGAAGGAAGTCATAGAAATATTGGATTAATGTCATATTGCTAGTAACACTCATAAGTTATTAATAAATACTTTGAAAAGGTATAGCATTGGCCTTGCGGTATCCTATCTGCTATGTAATATCGCACTGAGCAGCATACTATCTGTTATGTGATATGTTGTTGAGCGGCATCCTATTTGTTATGTAGGCTCTACCTGTTATCAAAAACCCAGTTCACCAAACTGCAAAAAAATTAGATGACTTTGCTGAAAACTGATTTTTTTTCAAACATTCACATATATAGTACTGAGCGACATGCTATCGGTTATGTAATATGGTACTAAGCAACATCTTGTTATGTAATATGGTACTGAGCGACATCCTATCTTATGTAATATGGTACTGAGCGACATCCTGTCTGCTATGTAATATGGTACTGAGCGACATCCTATCTGTTATGTAATATGGTACTGAGCGACATCCTGTTATGTAATATGGTACTGAACTACATCCTGTCTGTTATGTAATATGGTACTGAGTGACACCCTGTCTGTTATGTAATATGGTACTGAGCGACATCCTGTCTGCTATATAATATGGTACTGAACGACATCCTTTCTATTATGTAATATGGTACTGAACGACATCCTTTCTGTTATGTAATATGGTACTGAGCGACATCCTGTCGGTTATGTAATATGGTACTGAGCGACATCCTGTCGGTTATGTAATATGGTACTGAGCGACATCCTGTCGGTTATGTAATATGGTACTGAGCGACATCCTGTCGGTTATGTAATATGGTACTGAGCGACATCCTGTCGGTTATGTAATATGGTACTGAGTGACATCCTGTCTGCTATGTAATATAGTACTGAGCGACATCCTGTCGGTTATGTAATATGGTACTGAGCGACATCCTATCTGTTATGTAATATGGTACTGAAGGACATCCTTTCTGTTGCATAATATGGTACTGAGCGACATCCTGTCTGCTATGTAATATGGTACTGAGTGATATCTTATCTGTTAGGATGCCGCTCAGTACTATATTACATATCTGTTATGTAATATGGTACTGAACGGCATGCTGTCTGTTATATAATACGGTACTAAGCAACTTCCTTTCAGTTATGTAATATGGTACTGAGTGACATCCTGTCTGTTATGTAATATGATACTGAGTGACATCCTTTCAGTTATGTAATATCGTACTGAGTGACATCCTGTCTGTTATATATTATGGTACTGAGCGACATCCTTTCTGTTATATAATACAGTACTGAGCGACATCCTTCCTGTTATGTAATATGGTAATGAGCGACATCCTGTCTGTTATTTAATATGGTACTGAGTGACATCCTGTCTGTTATGTAATATAGTACTGAACGACATCCTTTCTGTTATGTAATATGGTACTGAGCGACATCCTGTCTGCTATGTAATACAGTACTGAGTGATATCTTATCTGTTAGCATGCCACTCAGTACTATATTACATATCTGTTATGTAATATGGTACTGAACAACATGCGGTCTGCTATATAATACGGTACTAAGCAACTTCCTTTCAGTTATGTAATACGGTACTGAGCGACATCCTGTCTGCTATGTAATATGGTACTGAGCGACATCCTGTCTGTTATGTAATAAGGTACTGAATGACACGCTATCTGTTATGTAATATGGTACTGAGCGACATTGTGTCTGTTATGTAATATGGTACGGAGCGACAACCTATTTGTTATGTAATATGGTACTAAGCGACATCCTGTTATGTAATATGGTACTGAGTGACATCCCATCTGTTATGTAATATGGTACTGAGCGACATCCTGTCTGTTATGTAATATGGTACTGAGCGACATCCTGTCTGTTATGTAATATGGTACTGAGAGACATCCTATCTGTTATGTAATATGGTACTGAACGACATCCTTTCTGTTATGTAATATGGTGCTGAGTGACATCCTATCTGCTATGTAATATGGTACTGAGCGAAATCCTGTCTGTTATGTAATATGGTACTGAGTGACATCCTGTCTGTTATGTAATATGGTACTGAGCAACATCCTGTCTGCTATGTAATATGGTACTGAGCGACATCCTATCTGTTATGTAATATGGTACTGAAGGACATCCTGTTATGTAATATGGTACTGAGCGACATCCTGTCTGCTATGTAATATGGTACTGAGCGATATCTTATCTGTTAGGATGCCGCTCAGTACTATATTACATATCTGTTATGTAATACGGTACTGAATGACATGATGTCTGTTATATAATACCGTACTAAGCAACTTCCTTTCAGTTATGTAATATGGTACTGAGTGACACGCTGTCTGTTATATAATATGGTACTGAGTGACATCCTTTCTGTTATATAATACGGTGCTGAGCGACATCCTTTCTGTTATGTAATACGGTACTGAGCGACATCCTGTCTGTTGTGTAATATGGTGCTGAGCAACATGCTGTCTGTTGTGTAATATGGTACTGAGCGACATCCTATCTGTTATGTAATATGGTACTGAACGACATCCTTTCTGTTATGTAATATGGAACTGAGCAACATCCTGTCTATGTAATATGGTACTGAGCGATATCTTATCTGTTAGCATGCTGCTCAGTATTATATTACATATCTGTTATGTAATGTACTGAATGACATGCTGTCTGTTATATAATACGGTACTAAGCAACTTCCTTTCGGTTATGTAATATGGTACTGAGTGACATCCTTTCTGTTATGTAATATGGTACTGAGCGACATCCTGTCTGTTATGTAATATGGTACTGAGCGACATCCTGTCTGTTATGTAATATGGTACTGAGCGACATCCTGTCTGTTATGTAATATGGTACTGAGTGACATCCTGTCTGTTATGTAATATGGTACTGAGCGACATCCTGTCTGTTATGTAATATGGTACTGAGCGACATCCTGTCTGTTATGTAATATGGTACTGAGCGACATCCTGTCTGTTATGTAATATGGTACTGAGCGACATCCTGTTATGTAATATGGTACAGAACGACATGCTGTTTGTTATATAATATGGTACTGAGCGACATCCTGTCTGTTATGTAATATGGTACTGAGCGACATCCTTTCTGTTATGTAATATGGTACTGAGCGACATCCTTTCTGTTGTGTAATATGGCACTGAGCAACATCCTGTCTGTTGTGTAATATGGCACTGAGCGACATCCTGTCTGTTGTGTAATATGGCACTGAGCGACATCCTGTCTGTTGTGTAATATGGTACTGAGCGACATCCTGTCTGTTATGTAATATGGTACTGAACGACATGCTGTCTGTTATGTAATGTGGTACTGAGTTTCATCCTTTTGCTTATGTAATATATTACTGAGCGACATCCTGTCTGTTATGTAATATGGTACTGAGCGGCATCATATCTATTATGTAATATGGTATTGAGCGATATCCTGTTATGTGATATGGTACTGAACGACATGCTGTCTGTTATATAATATGGTACTGAGCGACATCCTATCTGTTATGTAATATGGTACTGAGTGACATCCTGTCTGCTACGTACTATGGTATTGAGCGATATCCTATCTGTTATGTAATATGGTACTCAACGACATGCTGTCTGTTATGTAATATGGTACTCAGTGACATCCTTTCTGTTATGTAATATGGTACTGAACAGCATCCTATCTGTTATGTAATATGGTACTGAGCGACATCGTGTCTGTTATGTAATATGGTACTGAACAACATGCTGTCTGTTTTATAATATGGTACTGAGTGACATCCTTTCGGTTATGTAATATCGTACTGAGCAACTTCCTGTCTGTTATGTAATATGGTACTGAGCGACATCCTGTCTGTTATGTAATATGGTACTGAGCGACATTCTTTCGTTTATATAATATGGTACTGAGCGACATCCTGTCTGTTATGTAATATGGTACTGAGTGACATCCTTTCTGTTATGTAATATCGTACTGAGTGACATTCTTTCTGTTATATAATATGGTACTGAGCGGCATCCTTTCTGTTATCTAATATGGTACTGAGTGGTACACATGATCTCATCTGGGTTGTAGTTTCAGGGTTCTGGACCCCCATTGAGCTCCTTTGATAATTTACATTCCAGGATGTGGTATGTTTCCTAAAAGGTTCCACAACAAAGCCCCAACTTTCACCTCCCTTATTGCATCTGGTTAACTAGTCAACTCCCCATAAAACTACAAAATTAATGTATTTTTTGAAGATCATGACACCCCTGCACCCACCTCTGGGAAACTGTCTCCCATGCCCTCTTGCTTACATATACTAACCGTAATGGGAAAAGAGGAACATTCAGAAAGGGTGACAACATTTAAGATACCAGCAGTACTCCGACATTCCTATTAAAACAATGACACCCACAGTTGGAGAATCATAAAATTAATGAACTGCAGCCCACTGAGTTAGTGTTCAACAGGTGTTCAATATGTAGAAAGTCTCTTGTAAACCTGAGAAATCAGACTACACTACACCCTTTCCCTCCCATACTTCAATATGTAACGTTACATTTAATCTCATCCCTGAATGGAAGTGGGCTATAATCTAAAGAGCACATATGTCTAACTTCTCTGCACTGACCCCCCCCAGCACCCTGAGGTATGCATAATATATAAACACGGGGAGTGGGAGGGGAGAGTGGAAGCCCCCAAAGTATTCAACAATCAGAAACTGATTTTGAGTTTTTGAAACTGATAATTAATCGTAACATCCAACATGCATCAGGACAGAAAAGATATACCAAGACACCTGTGTCTGATAATCTTCACTTTCACTGCTTCATTCATGTTTTGTAGTGGGACACAGAAATCTACATCATAATTTGAAGGTGTGATTTGTGGACATTTAATGTCAAAGTGCCAAACTCCTACAGCTAAAAGCAATCACACAGCCATCACAATCTGCCATTTTGAACAGCAGTGCTTTGTAAAGCCAGTCACTTTTGTTTTCCCATAATAAGGTATTTAGTAAACTGCTAAACAAATAACTTCTGATTACACACAAAAAAATACCCGGCATTGCTATTATAATTTGTTTGTGGTGTTCTATCATTTTAAATACACATTGTTTCTGTAATACTTAGCAGACAGTGTCTAACAGGGAGAAAAGTTTTAATTCCTTTATTTAAGAATTTAATATGCACAATCCTGTGTGAGTGAATCTTTCTCATAGCATAACTTTTAATTGTTGAAAAATTACTTAATATTCCCAGTTTGCAACTTAATATATTTTATTTAAATAGTTTAAACAGGAAAAAAATTAAATATAGCACTAACAACAAATAAGGGCAGGGTTATTATAAACACACAATATTAAAACGCTTAGCTAACAAAAAAACAAAAAAAAACACAAAATGATGCCCTAGCTAACATATTTTTTACAAGTGTATACATAAGTACAGAAAAACAATGATAAAGCAAATAATCCTTCTGATAGTGGTAATGTATGCATTAATGTCACATCATTTTGCTAGTGGTGCGGCCCTTAATGTCACACTTGTGACAACATTCTACTAGTGGTGCTGTCCTTAATGTCACATTTGTTATATCATTCTGGAGTCTGAATGGAGAGATGATAAAATCAGCAAGAAAAGGAGAGTAGTATTGCTGCAAATGAGTGCATCCTCAAATCTTGGTGTGTATCTTCACAAGGTGAACCTTGTTTTTTTTTACAAAATCTGACCAAAACACTGATATATAGACTTTATTTTATGTAGCATATATCATGGACAGAAGTAGGCTAAAAAATAAAAAGACGGCTAAGTGCACAAGTCCCAGGATAAAAAAATGCCCAACCCTGGTAGGAGCACTGGTGCCAGAACTGGAAAAAATGACAGTGTAGAATCCTCAAGACATGGAAACATCTGTACAATGGGGCTAGGCCAGGCTCAAGGGGAGGATGCCCCCCTGTTGTAGAAGGAAGCAGTATTCCACAAAAATCACAAAAATTGATAGGCTATAGAAGAGTCAAAAAGATGAGAGAGTAGACTATTGAGAATAAGAATGGATAAGAAAGAAATTATGTATTATTACAATTATGCAAGAAGCTCAGAACAGACAGAAGATGTACAAATATTAGGCTTCAACCAAACTCCATAATAATGGGCGATTTCAACTACCCCACCATTAACTGGGAAAACTACTCATGTGCCAACTCCTTTGCTCAACGCTTTCTGGAATTCATAAATTCCAATGCCATGGATCAACTTATCCACACCCCCACTAGAGTCAACAATATCCTAGAAATAGTCATTACCAACACGAGTGACCGGTGTTCACACCTGAAGTCAACTCCTCGTTGGTCAGATCCGACCATAAGCTAATCACCCTAGATATCCGCATCCTGCCCCCACCCACCATTAAGGAAACTACGGTAAAAAATTTCTCCAAAGCCAACTTCATGCTTCTTAAGACAGAAGTGACGAACTTCATGACACCCATGCAGATGGACAATACAGTTACAACTGCTGAATCCTACACAAATGCACTCTATAAGCACTTACACAAGTGCATGGATCGTGCCATCCCAAACAGAACCAAAACGCTATCCTCCAAAAAAAAGAAGCCAATCTAGTGGTCCCCTGCCTTAAACAAACTCTACAACAGAAGGAAGAAACTGTTGCAAAATAGAGAAAAATCCCATGAGTGGAGGAGCTCCCTGGTCAACCTCAGTAAGAAGCTGAGATCCCTTATAAGATCCTCCAAAGCTAGCTACAAAAACAAAATCGCCATGGATTCTAAGGGCAACCACAAGCATTCTAGAGCTATGTCAAGAATCTCAATGGCAACACCCAGATCTGCTCTGAGTTGCAGCACAATGGCACGAAAATTACAGAACCAACTGATATTGCCAACATCCTGGCAGATAAGTTCAATGCTAACTTTACCCCCTCTCACCCCCTAAAGGGCCCATATCTATACAGGAAAAATACAGAGTCCCTGTAATCACATCTATCCAGGTAAAAGCTGCACTGTCTAAAGCCAAAAACACAGCATCCATGAGACTGGACAACATTCCAGGCTACGTTTTACACGAACTTCAGAATGAACTGGCTCCCCACTGAAGTACCATGTTAAATCATAGTCTCACGTCAGGCTTTGTGCCCACTGAATGGCGCACAGCAACAGTCATCCCACTCCACAAAGGGGGAGCTACCACTGATCCTGGGAACTATCGCCCTATTAGTCTGATGAGCCTGGTCTGCAAGGTCGTGGAATGTATCATCATGGAACTCATAAATAAAGGCATTGGTAACCTCCAAACTCTGGACCCCACCCAGTTCGAGTTTGTGAAAGGCAGATGATGCCTTCTGAACCTGATCAACTTCTTTGAGGCAGCCATCAAAGCCATAGACAAGGGTAAGGTGGTTCACACAGCCTATCTTGACCTCACCAAGGTTTTCGTCACCATCTCCCATTCTGGAATTATAGCTAAACTCACTAAACTACGTATAAATCCCTACGTCACAAGATGGGTTGCCAACTGGCTCACTGACAAAAACCACACTGTAAATGTCGCAGACTCCAAATCTGACTTCAAACCAGTGACAACTGGAGTAGCACAGGGTTCAGTCCTGGGACCTGTCCTGTTTGGTATCTAATTCTCTGAAGTACAGGCTAACACAGAAGACCTCTGGCTAACAAAGTTCGCAGATGACTGCAAACTAGGAGCCATAGTCGAGTCCCCAAATGATGTGGACATCCTACAGAAGGGCATCACTGAGACAGATGCCTGGTGTCAGAGGCACAGACAGACACAAAATCATAAAATACCAGGACTGACAGGGAGAAATGAGGGCAGTGTGGAAGAAGGATACCCATACAGTTCCAATAGTTATAGGAGCAATGGGTGTTATAAAAAAGAATTTACAGTCATACTTAGATATGTTACCAATACATGCAACTCCACAAGATTTGCAGAAGGAGTCATTACTGGGCACATTGCGGGTGCTGCGAAGAGCACTTCTGGCTAAGATCAAAGACTGAAACAATACTAATTTCATGATCTTTAATCATACTTTGACTTAGGAATGCAGTCTATTCCTGTCATGGTATTAGAAACCCAAAAGACTTGGAGAAATTAAAACTAGTGGTATGGTCCTTAATGTCATATTTATCACATACAAGATATGAATTGAACATAAAACCCATAACATATATACTGAGATGGCACAAATGATAAACACAGAAATAAAAAATTGAAAGTCTGCACACATTAGAGGTCCCTCCTGCCAGTTCCAGTGCATCTGCAAAAATCTAAGCTAAATTAAAAAAAATTCAGTCCTAGATTGCATTTAGTTATTGGCTGACCTGTACCATACATAAAGTTTCTATTATTAAGTACATCTGCCTAGGATTGACCACCTACAGACACATGCTGTAGGACTTGGTACCCAGTACCTTTGTGCACTGCAGTCATGTGAGCAGAGAATACGAACAAACTCCCACATCTAATTTCCTCATAACTATTCAAGAGAATCACCTTACTGCCAGCATTTCAGACTAAACAAACAGCCAGCTATGAGAATAATTGATATAACAGACCAATGCTTTCTTTCCATATTCAGGGTTAAGACATTTAAAATAAACATCTCCAAATTTCCTGGTAAATGAATACTCAATCACATTTCTATCCCCTTCTTAAAGAGCTTCAAGAAAGGCTTTATTTTACTCACAGTGTCATAAGCAAGTCAGTTTCATAATTTTGAAACCTGAGACATTGACAAGAAAGACCTGGATAGCAGTACCTTAGCCATATGAGTGCAATTTATACATTATGCCATAGTCTAAATTTAAATTATTTCAGTTTGGGGTGGACACTACCTCTTCAGATGGTCACATTAACTCATTCCCTATAAAATGGATTAAATGTATTTATGAGCTTCAATATCTGTCATCTTGGGAGGACATGATCGACAGACCATGCTGCTTTGCCAGAGATGATCGGCACCTGTCCCCACTAGGGCTTTCGGATATTGGCCAAAACATTATCCACCTGCTATAATGCCTTTTTTAGGCAATGTCAATTTGATAAGCCTTACAACGTAGTGAATTCTGCACAAGACAAACTAAAGGTGTTACTGCTCAATGCTTGGAGTCTCAGCATGAAGATCTACTCCCAAGAAGCACTCCTCACCATGCAAAGTGTTGAAATCTGTGCAGTTACTGAGACATGGTTTAAAGCTGCAGGAGGCACTCCAGCAGCACAAGGCTATAATACCTTCCATACATTTAAACCAGCTACTGCACAAGAAGGGACAAGAGGTAGAGGTGTAACAATCTACATAAAAAGTAAGCACACCCCTAGACTAGTCAAACAGTATGACATGTTTGAGCTACTCCATGTTCAACTAACCTTAGATAAAGTTCAATACCATATCCTTGCTAGCTATAGGTCCCTGTCTATGACCCAGGATAGTTGTACCATATACTTGAATGTACTGGAGTCATTAGCTCTAGGTCCCTGCCTATGATACATGATAATTATACCACATACTTGAATGTGCTGGAGTCACAATTCAGCCCAACACCATATTCAAGAGTAATTTCAACTATCTCACCATAACCTGGGATACATGCACAACCATTAACATGCAGAGTGAAAGATTCCTGAATTTTGTCAATGCAAATACAGTGCAACAGTTAATCTGTATATCTACTAGGGGTGCACATATCCTGGATCTGCTGCTCATAAATACGAGGGAATGTTGCACCCCCCCCCCCCTTCTGTAATGTCCTCACTGGTCAGATCAGATCACAAAGCAGTTACCACTGAAATAAATATTAAGGCTGAACTTTCAGCAACATCGATAACCTTTAAAAACTTTTCTAAGGTTAACAAATTCCTGTTCAGCAGTGGAACAGCTAAATTTCAAGCCCCCCAAAGTCAGAGAACACAGTGGCCTATGCAAATTTTTTTACGGCAACCCTATACGAGCATGTAAATAACTGCACAGAAACAGAGTACATAACCAAAATAAACTTAGGACGAACTCCAAAAAGCAAGCCTCCTTGGTAGACCCCCAGTATAAATAGGCTGTTCAACAAGAAAAAGAAAATCCTGTCTAAAAACAGGAAGGGCTATGCCCAAAGAAAAGAAAACTCCATCATCGGTCTCAACAAGCAACTCAGGCGACTAATCAAGTCCATCAAAGCCAACTTTAAGAAAAAAATAGCCTCCCAGGTTAAGCATAACCATAAAGCATTTTTCAGTTATGTACACAACCTTAAAGGGAGCACCCAAAAGTGTGCTGAACTAATAGTAAATAGAACTTCTTATACTGAACCAGGGGATATAGCAAATTTGCTGGTCGATAAATTTAGCTCCAATTTCACTCCCCATTACCCCCAGTTCCCCCCTCAAGAAATACCCTCTACCACTTCTCCTCCAACTCTCCTGAAGAACAGGTCCTCACTGCATTCTCCAGAACTGAAAATACTACATCAGTGGGTCCTAATAATATCCCACGATGCCTCCAAAATAGCTTGGAACATGACCTGTCAGGCCGACTAGAATCACTGTGCAAGCACAGCCTCCAGACAGGCTTCATCCCCAGTGAATGAAGGACTGCAGTGGTCATCCCTCTACACACAGACAGACCATCAACAGAACCAAGGAACTAGAGACCCATAAGTTTGACTAGTCCTATATGTAAGGTCATGGAAAGAATTATTGTGGACTTGATAAACAAAGATATAGGAAAGCTTCAAACACTGGACCCATCCCAGTTCGGTTTTGTCAAGGATAGGGCATGCCTACTAAACTTGTTATACTTCTTTGAGAAGGGCACTAGAGCCATGGATGAGGGCAAAACAGTACATATTGCCTACTTTGACCTGGCAAAGGCATTTGATACAATACCTTATTTGGACATTATAGACAAACTCACAAATTTAGGCACATATCCCTGTGCCACCCAATGGATAGCCAAATGGCTCACAAATAGGACACATGAAGTTAGGGTGGGGAATCCACCTCCACCAAGAGGTCTGCTCAGTACTGAGACCTCTCCTATCCAGAATATACTTCTCTGAAGTCAAAGCAAATGTAAAGGACCCTTGGCTGACCAAATTTGCTGATGACTGCAAGATGGGATCAATCACTGAATCCCCCAAAGATGTAGATATCCTCACGGAGGGTCTGACACAGACAAATAATTGGTGCCTGAACCATGACCTAAAACTCAAAGCAAAAAATGCGTAATTATACCCTTTGGGAAGTCAACCACCGATGCAATTTACAACACTGATAATACCTCCTAAGGGTAGACCCAGTGGTAAGGAACTTGGGAACTCAGGTTGACAGTAACATGAACTTTGATCATGGTAGTTAGAAAATCCTTCTACGTGGCACAAATTACAAGTATGGGTATGGCATCCAAATGTAAGGATATCATAGTACCACTGTACTCAGCCCTCATTAGACCAATGGTAGAGTAAAATGAACACTTTGGCATGTACCTGACCAGGCATTTGCAACAGGTTCCTCACTAAAAAGATACATGATGTAAATTATATGTCCTATGCATTCTGCCTCAAAGCCCTGACCCTGTACTCAGTCTCATACAGACTACTGAGGGGTGATCTATGCCTAATCTACAAGGCATTCTCAGATCCAACCCTGATGGATCTGTTACACTTTCTCAAAAAAAAAAAAAAAAAAAAAAAAAGCAATAGAATTACCCAATCTAAGGCTCTAAGCCTCATGTGTAACACAAACAAAACATGCTTGTGGGACAGGTGTGTATCTCTGAGATTACCCCTTCTGTGGAAGTGACTCCCCATTCATGTGAAATACAGCTCTTTCCTAAGCATATTCACACACAATTTGGTCCAATAGATGGTAAATCACAAATTCACTCGTGGCTTTTCACCTGTGGCCCATATGGACAAGGGATAGTTTGTAGATGTTCTAAGGCATAGTCATATACCAAAGCCATTCCAGCCTGCAGGCACTGATAACTGGGAAAAGTGGGGCTTGAACGGCTAGGCTTAAAAGGACTCCAGGGTTGTTAGTCTAGTAAAGTCATATGATCCCATAATGATAATTTGAGCAACTTAAGTCAAATGATTTATTCTCAAAGAAAACCCTGATGAAGGTCTGCAAGCCAGCATACTCTACTAACCTCTAAAAATATCTAGGATCATAGGATCTATGTGGCAGATCAATCCAATGACCATTAAGGCTTTGCCAACATCTGGCTTCATATGGCACGTCTTGCCATCGGGAAAGGTAGTACAAGATAGATCAGGAAATAATTTGTAGCTAACCATCCAGTTTTCAAGCTTTGCCTTAAGAGTATGAGGGTTTCTTTCTGTTTTAATATGAACAGAGAGTTTATTCCAGAGATGGAATATGTACAGGGAGATGAATCTGTCTCCCTAACATGTTTTGATTATTTGCCGATGAAGATTTAAGTCCTTAAAATGGGTGGTTGTGGTGCCATTACTTCTATGAAGGTGCAGGAGATTAAAGAAAACATGGTCTTTCATGGTCCTAAATGCTAAATAAATCACCTAAGTGTCTTCAGGCCTGTGATCTTTTTTTTTTTTTTTTAAACCTCTGGAGTCTTATGAGTTATTTGAAGTTTTTAGACAAATACATACCAAAGGAAGTCAGTGCACTCAACGTACAGAGAAGAAATGTTACTGTGTCCTGCTCGGTGAAACCTATGTAACACTGGTTCCCCCAAATGCATAGTAGAACATAACCTACACCTCTGCATCAACCTTTGTAAAACAGATACTCCAACATCCAGGTAGAGAGTCCAGTGAACCACAATTAACACTCAGGAAAGGGAGTGCCTGAATCAAAATGTCCTTGATCATCAATAAACCACATTTTGCCTAACTCTACAGGGGAGTACAGACATTGCTGTGCTCCCAACACTCGAATGTTAACAGAGAAGGGAAGCAATCCTAGCCTTCAAATTTTGTGCCTATAAGTCTGAGAGGTTTACATCACCTGCTCTTAACAGAAGTGTGAGTGTCAAAGAAAATCCCAGCAGGTATCCTGTCATAGGAAATCCCAGCAGGTATCCTTCCTCAAAGAGAATCAATATGGGTGGCGCAGTGGTGCAGTGGTTAACATTGTCGCCTGACATCAAGAGGTTCAATTTTCAGCTGGGGTGGCTTCTGTGCGGAGTTAGCATGTCCTCCCTGCATTTGCATGGGTTTCCTCCGGGTACTCTGTTTTCCTCCCTCATTCAAAGACATGCATCTGGAGTATTTCTCCCCAGGCCTCCACTGAAAATAGGCTATGTCGTAGTCAGATTGTCCTGGTCCACAAATGTTACAATACATTAAAAATAAAATAAAAACAAGGACTGTCAGAACCGATTTTGGGGTACATTACCACAGTTCCATGATTACATATTAAATATGACACTATTGGTGTAGGTATTGTGATCTGTTGCACTGCAGTTACGTATTAAATATGACATATCAATGCAGGCATTGTGATCTGCTGCACTACAGTTATGGAGGGCCTTTGATACCCTATAGTTAAAAGGGAGGATTGCTTGCTTGGCCAGAATGAGCATTTCATTCCTATAACTAATGCCACTTTGTGAAATCAGTCTGTATTCTCTTTTCTCATCTTAAGGCCTCTTCCTCCAAACCCCCCTCATCCATAAAAAACCCTAAATGTAAGTATTTGAAGCCCCTTGCACCCACAAAAGACCCAGTTCTGCAGAAATACGTTAATCATGCCCCCAATTAAGGGATGTAATTACCTAGTGGGTACTCATATAATACGCCTGCTGTTACTGTGTGTCTCTCTTTAACTTGCAACACTGTTATGATTGAGTTATAAAGATTACTAACTAGAATTAATACAGTCTGTATAAGCTAATGATTTCAGCACACCATAAATGAAATGGACCCCTTGAATTTCACAGTCCCTCTCATTATTCAGCACTAGTGGTCAAACGGCAAGATTAAGAATATAATGAGACAGTGGACACCCCTGTCACGTCCATTTAAGAATTTCAAAGGACAGAGAAAGAACCTAGTTACACCTTCCTCTTAGTGACTAATTCACATAAACATCACTAGTGGAAACATGTTTAATGGCTGCCAGTTACATTGTTACTGAAGTCAGTGGGAACATTATCCTCTTCTCAAGAATCTAATGGGAAAGTCTACATTATTCAAGAAATTCATAACAAGTTCCACTTCAGCTTATCAAATATCTTTCATGTATCTAAGGAAGGAAACCCCTTTACTCACCATACACTACAAGCATGGCATGCATTGCCACAAAAAGGCTCGAGGAAGACTAGTTTTAACAAAACCAACTTCACCCTCATTCAGCAAGAACAAGCAGACCTTCTGAAGTCTAAGCATCCATATTTCAGCCAGAATTTTAGGATCAAGACTGATAAAATAGATGAGTCTACATGATTTCAAGTATTAAAGATCCTTTCCATGGTTGAGCGCCGGTATAGTTATGGCTTCCAATATTTCCCTTTCTGAGTGTTCTTACCAACTAACAGATAGAAAATAAACAGTACAAAGGTAAAAAAAAAAATGAATGCCCTATTATATGCTGGTAAAGACAGACCACCTGAGGCAATGCAGTAACTGTCTCATGTACACTGACTAATCCTCTCCTCTTACCCCACAACACTCAGAGATGTGAGAGATGCACCTATATATCCAGACTGGAAGCCATGCACTCTCCAGCCAAGAACAGAATAGCCAGTCAAGAGAAGAAAGTCAGCATTAGCACCACACCACAAGGAACACATAGCCACACACTCCAACAGCTATTAAATAATAACACAAAACACACACACCTTCACGGAGACTCTCAATAAAAATCTACCCAAACAGCAGAGACCTCCAAGGTAGAAATGCAATTGTCATAGGTGACTCACCAGTGAGGCACACTGATAGCCCACTCACTAGGTTGAACAAGGAGAAAGTAATGGTCAGCTGCCTGTCGGGAGCCAGGATACACCACATAATACCTGAACTCAGGTCACTTCACAACAGGTACAGATATGACTCGGTCATTGTCCATTTTGGTGTAATGACCTGAGATGCACCTCCCTGGACTACATGAAAAGAGACATGGAGGAGCTCTCGGATCACGTAGTCCAAGGGTATGACCCTAGCCCTAAATAGCATCTTACCAAAACCCAGTATGATACCATGGTACAAAGAAAAAATAATTGGTTTCAATAACTGGCTAAATTTCTGGTGTCATTCTAAGGGGATTCAGTATCTGTCTGCCTGGGATGACATGACTGATTGACAGACCTCAATGTTTTGCCAGAGATGGCCTGCATCTGTTGCCCCTGGGATTCTGTACACTGGCCAAGGCCCTTGCCAACCCTATAGTGCCTTTTTAGGCAATGTCCAGAAGACCAAAATACCACCGTAACAGCTACAAGCAAAGGTAATCTAAGGGTTATGCTACTCAATGCTAGAAGTCTAAATCTCAAAATGCACTCATTCAAAACACTCCTTAAAATGGAGAACATCGACATTTGTGCAGTAACGGAGACCTGTTTCAAGGCATCTGAAAGCACCCTTGCACTACCAGGCTATAACTCATACTACACCTTTCGGCCCCCAAATGTGGACCGAAGCCCCAAAGGCGGTGGTGTCTCCATAATTCATAAAGGATATGCACACCTCCAGGCTGGTAGCCCAACATAACGCATCAGAGATACTCCAGGTACAACTAACACTGGGTAAGACTGCAATCCACGTTGTAGCCTGCTATAGATCCCCCACCATGTCCCAAGACACCCACTCCATATTCCTAAACACCCTGGAAAATGTTAAGGTCCAACTCAACACACTCATACTGGGTGACTTTAACTACCCCTCCATTAACTGGGAAAACTACTCAAGTACCAACACATTTGCTCAACATTTCCTGGAATTCATCAATTCCAATGTCCTGGACCAGCTCATTCTTACCCCCACTAGGGGTAGCAACATCCTCAACCTAGATATTACTAATATGGGTGATCATTGCTCTACACCAATTGTCAACTCCTCCTTGGTCAGATCTGACCACAAGCTAGTCACAATGGATATCCACATCCCATCCACACCCCCGCAAAGGTAACCACCATAAAAAACTTTTCCAAAACTAACTTTGGGCTTTTAAAAACTGAGGTGGCTAACTTCACAATGCCCATGCAAATGGAGACTAAATGCAGGACTGCTGAATCGTACTCCAATGCACTGTACGAACACATACACAAACGCATGGAACGGACCATTCCCAATAAAACCAAGACGTTCTCCTCCAAAAAAACAAAAGCCAATCTGGTGGTCCCCTGTCATAAACAAACTGTACAACAGAAGGAAGAAACTGTTACAGAACAAGGTGAAGTCCCAAGACTGGAAAAAAAACCCTTGTCAGCCTCAGCAAAAAAGCTGAGATCCCTCATCAAATCCTCTAAAGCTAGCTACAAAAACAAAACTGCAGTAGCTACTAAAGACAACCACAAGGCCTTCTATAGTTATGTCAAAAATCTACAAGGCAATGCTCAGAACTGTTCAGAGCTACAACACCATGGCAACTCCTATACTGAGCAAACAGACATTGCTAATATACTGTCAGATAGATTCAGTGCCAACTTTAGCCCCCTCTCACCCCCTAAAGGGCCAATTACAATAACTAAAGAATGACTAGTACCCAATATTACAGCTGCACAGGTTAAAATCACACTATCCAAGGCCAAGAATACAGCTTACATGGGACCTGACAATATCCCTGGCTGTGTTCTACATGAATTGCAAAATGAACTGGCACCACACCTGAGTGCCCTGTTCAATCACAGCCTCATTTCAGGCTTTGTCCGCACCGAATGGTGCACTGCTACAGTCATCCCACTCTACAAAGGGGGTGTGACTACAGACCCTGGGAAATACTGCCTCATTAGCCTGATGAGTCTAGTATGTAAGGCTATGGAGCACATCATCATGGACCTAATAAATAAGGACATAGGGAATCTCCACACTTTGGAAACCACGCAGTTTGGATTTGTTAAAGGCAGATCATATCTGCTTAACCTGGTAGACTTCGAGTCTGTCACCAGAGCTGTGGATGAAGACAAGGTAGTTCACGCAGCCTACCTCAATCTGGCCAAGGCCTTTGATACAATTCCTCACTCAGGAATCAAAGATAAACTCACTAAATTAGCCATCAACCCCTATGTCACAAGGTGAGTTGCAAATTGGCTTACTGACAGAACTCACACTGTGAAAGTAGCGGACTCCAAGTCAGACTACCACCCAGTCATAAGTGGAGTCCCACAACGGATCAGTTCTTTGGTCCTCTCCTGTTTGGTATCTACTTTTCTGAAGTTCAGGCCAAAACCAAGGGACTCTGGCTGACCAAATTCACAGAGGACTGCAAACTGGGAGCCATTATTAGCTCCCCAAATGATGTTGACATTCTACAGAAAGGCCTCACGGAGACCAATGACTGGTGTCAGAACCATGGCCTTAAGCTCAAAGCCAAAAAGTGCATTGGCATTCCCTTTGTGAAGAACACAGTACCCATGAACTACCACATCAATGGTAGTCCACTGAACATCAAAGGTGTTATAAGAGATCTGGGTACACAAGTGGATAACAACATCTCCTTTGATAATCACATTGTCACTGTGGTCAGAAAATCCTTCTATGTGGCACATCTCATTACAAAGGGTTTTGCATCCAGAAAGAAAGAGATCACGTCTCTCTCTCTACTCTTCCCTGCCCCATTTGGCATTTACCTCACTAGACATATGCAGCAACTAGAAAGACCACAAAAATACCTCACTAAGAGGATCCTAGGCCTTAAACACTTGTGCTATGCCGAGAGACTAAAAAAACACCAACTTTTCTCGGTATCATATCACCTGCTTAGAGGCAATCTCTGCTTGACCTACAAACCCATGTCAGACCCAGCACTGCTAGATATGCTACATCTAAAGAAATCCCAATCCCTCTGTGCCACATATGCCAGAGACCTTAACCTTATTACCACAATCAACAGAACTTGCTGGAGGGACAGGTTCCTAACCCAGAGACTGCCCATGCTCTGGAATAGACTTCCCTTACACGTCAAGCAGAGCATCTCACTGGCCCTCTTCAAGATAAATTTTGACGAGTGGATGGAAAATAAAAAGTTCACCTTGGGGATTGTTTCAGTGGCCCTGATGGACAGTGACACTGGGAAATAACGTTGGGTGGTATGTTGCCAGGGAATCCTTTGGGCTAGGCTTGTAAAGGCTCCAGGGCCATTAGACTGGTACACTCCTATGAACCAGGTCCCAGAATTTTTCAGGGAAGTAAGGCAGAAGGTCACAGCACTTAGATGCAAAGCTCTGAAGTATCAACTGTACTAATTCCAGTACTGTAGTACCATGCAGAATCCCATTTAGTCTGTTCCCTGTAAGTAGACACAGTTGTTCTGTTTAAACAATTACATAAATACTAACTTTTGTTTGCTAAAAACATCTCTACTACAGCTTTGTCGTGCTACATTTATGGTGACAGAAAGTACACAGGACTGATGTAGTGAGAATGTTCCACCATGTGCAAGAGTCTGCACATGTGCAGTAACTCAAACTCATCAACGCACAGAGATGGACAAAGTATGCAGTTTCTTTTACACGACGACATTGTTTTAAAAAAGTAATATGATCTATTAAAAAGGCATACTATAATGGCAGTACAACATGGCAGAATTAGGGATAATTCATATTTTTTTATTTGTGGGGGGGTGCTACTTTGGGCTCTCAATGTGCACAAATGTCCCTTCCCATACTAGTAAAACATGAATTATCCACTCCTTGCCATGATGCACAGCTTATTTCTCCAGGCAGTTATCCTAGACCAATTGCTTTGTGCACCTTTTGTTTTTCAGCTTCTTTCAAGACAGGCCCAGGTACTCATAAGGATACTGCACAGACATCTAAGTGCCAGCATCCAACAAGAGTCAGGGTAGTTGATGCCAACATACACTTCCACCCTGGTTTCTTGGCTGACACACAGCAGGAACTGGTATCCTTAGGATAACAAGCACACAACTATCTACAACTTCTTCTGCCCATTACCATGGACAGTGCATTTCTGCCTGCTGTCACATAGGTTTTGCTGGATGATACAGGTCCTGCGTTTGGAGAATCACATGCTGTTCATGACCATGTGATAATACTCACTGGTGGGATGCAAGACTTGATCTTGATGCAGAAACTTCATAGAGAAGCAGAATATTGCCATCCTTACACTGCATACCACCAGAGAAGTGTCCATACCACGGTACGGGTACAAATAGGTACTTACAGTGCATACCACCAAGGAAGTGTCCGTACCACTGTACGGGTACCTATAGGTACTTACAGTGCATACCACCAGAGAAGTGTCCGTACCACTGTATGGGTACATATAGGTACTTACAGTGCATACCACCAGAGAAGTGTCCATACAACTGTACAGGTACATATGGGTACTTACAGTGCATACCACCAGAGAAGTGTCCATATCACTGTACAGGTACATATAGGTATTTACAATGCATACCACCAGAGAAGTGTCCATACCACTGTACGGGTACAAATAGGTACTTACAGTGCATACTACCAGAGAAGTGTCTGTACCACTGTACAGGTACATATGACTACTTACATTACATACCACCAGAGAAGTGTCCATACCACTGTACAGGTACATATAGGTACTTACAGTGCATACCACCAGAGAAATGTCCATATCACTGTACAGGTACATACAGGTATGATGTCAGCGGGCTATCATTATTTAGGGGTCTGAAATGGAAAGCACTTTATGCCACACTGGTGCCAGTTAGCTGAAATAAATGCTGGTGTGCTCCCTATAGCACAGTACAGAAGCAACCAATAGGCTCAGTACTGCACCATAGTCCATTGTCTAGACAGCCTGTGATTCATAAACATTTATCAGGTTGTTGTCATAACTACAGCCAAACGTTAATTACTGCACTATGGAAATGAGGGGTTCTGGTGTTGTGCAGGTTCACACCACTAGCAGGAACTCTTAGTATGAAAATGAGGGGTTCTGGTGTTGTACAGGCTCCCACCACTAGCAGGAACTCTTAGTATGAAAATGAGGGGTTCTGGTGTTGTACAGGCTCCCACCACTAGCAGGAACTCTTAGTATGAAAATGAGGGGTTCTGATGTTGTACAGGCTCCCACCACTGGCAGGAACTCACAGTATGGAAATGAGGGGTTCTGGTGTTGCACAGGTTGCAACCACTGTCAGGAACTTGGCGACATTACTGAATTGGGGCAGAATAGGTAGGATGGGATAGCAGGTTTGCCTGCTTCATAGGGGACACAATTATATTTGAGTATTCTTCTTACTGTGTAATATACATATTTTCTTTAATATATCTCTATATATCTCTATCTGTCTTTCAGATAGATGCATCTGCCTAGCTATAGATAAATTGATTTTATCTGTGCTACTTTGTTAGTTGGCTAGCTCTGCTAAAGGATGGAGTTTGTAGATGGCTAGTTGCACCATCTGATGGTTTACATACAGATGAATGTGCATAGATAATCCCAATGGAACTATCCTGTGCTCTGAAAACATTTTGTTAAGAATGACACGCATTCAGGTGGGGAGATAAATTGCATCTGTACTCCAAACATGGAGAACAGTTGCTGTACACTGGGGTAAAGCAGCATGCAACGCCTTACCCTACTGTGCTTCTAATTTTATGAATTACAACAGGCTTTGTTATCCAATCTATGGCATACCAAGCATGGTCCTTGGTCCACAACATTCATGAACAGCAATTGCAGTATTCAGTGGAAGGACTAGGACCGACTACCTTGTATGTACTAAAGCTACTGGATGGTGAGTATTAAACAATACCCTACAGTCTGCATTCCTGATATTTCATAATCTTTACCTTCCCAAACCCATCCTTTCTCTATCTTACTTTGTTCTCTTACTTTATCTACAAGAATCCACGAGGATTAACTGAACACCATGGCCGTCATGTCCTAAAACAACCAAATCTAAACGTCTAAAAAGTACAATCATGGCAACACTGGCCTGTGACACAGAGAAAGGAAAAACCTTCCCTTCACAACCCGACGTGGGGACTTTGCCCCACATGCCCAGTCTCTACAAATATTGCATCTGGGGTTGCAGAACTTCAGAAGAAAGGAAAAACACAAATTCACTCAATTCTTCCCTTTTCTTAGCTTTGCACAATGTCAGAGAACATTTCCAACATGTATTACTAGCAGGAGTTTAATTTACTAAGACTTAAGCAATATGCAAACCAATAATGCATATTACAGTAAGTATCGAGGAAAGATCAGTTGGCACGCAGTACATAGAAAGCAGCATCTACAAACGGTTTTTATCCCCCATCCTAATTTAAATGGCTATCTTGTCCTACATCTAGGCCCTCCCATTTATGATAGTCCTATTTAAATTAAAAATAAATAAATAAATGGTTTCACACACAGACTTATTGTGCCTGTGAACACAGAACTGATCCCTCTGTCATTCCTCCAACCTGCCTTCATGTCTCCGAGGTGTTTTCTGATGTAGTGTCCCATTTTGTCAAAGTCTGGCCTTGCAGTTTCTACAGCTTTCAGTTTTGATTCACTCATATTTAATCTGAAGGTGAATTACACTGCTTGGTAACCAATCATTTCCAAATGGCTTCTCATTTCCATGTCTCAGATCCTTTCCCTCTCATCATCACAAGACTGACTTTCCTGAGCAGCCTCCAGGTCTACCTGCCTCACACCCCACCTCTGCATTTTACACCTAAATCATCTGTAACCCCCCCATGGACATCATCATAATCATCATCAAGCCTCCAGTACTGTACACCGTCTCCTGTAATACTGATGATTTACTACTGGTCACTTCTGGCCACACCACCTGCCATACTTCTCACCTCCCTGTTCTCCATTAGGTGCTAATTCCACCATCCAAATTTCTAAATTTAAAAGAGATAATGCTTCCTTCACTTCTGGGGACAACCGACAGGTCTTATTCTGCACAATTTCTCAGTACACTCCTTATGACGCATTGTTAGGAGGGCCCAACTGTGCCACGAAACCAAGTCAGCACACTGCTTTTGCAGATGTATATTTCAAAAGGTCAGTACTGCTTCCTACTGTTTCCCTCCCAGACCCCATGTGGGTGAATGGGTGGAGGGCACTCCCCTGAGTCTTGGCCATTGGGGCCATGAGATGTGTTGGTCAGTACTACTTCCAACTATTACCCTCCCAGACCCCATGTGGGTGAATGGGTGGTGGGGCACTCCCGAGTCTTGGCCATTGGGGCCATGAGATGTGTTGGTCAGTACTGCTACCCTCCCAGATCCTATGTGGGTGAATGGGTGGAGGGCACTCCCCTGAGTCTTGGCCATTGGGGCCATGAGATGTGTTGGTCAGTACTGCTACCTACTGCTACCCTCCCAGACCCTATGTGGGTGAATGGGTGGAGGGCACTCCCCTGAGTCTTGGCCATTGGGGCTATAGGATGTGTTACCTCCTCTTTTAGTCATTAGAGGTATGCATAGCTGTGGTGACACCTCAGAAATTCTACCAACACATTACAGATTTACCGGCACCACACTTTGCCATTCCTATTTTTCATTATTTTTTGCTTTGACTTCAATATAGTTGCAAAGATAAGAGAATAAATCAGAATAACAATGTTATAGTACATTTTTGTAAATGCAGCATCTCCTGAAGCTGTAGTTTACTCTCTGCAAACATATACCCAACGAAAAACGTATGTAATAGAAAACTAGATAAACAGAAAGTTTGGTTCATGGTGTACAATGTCTCCAGCACAAATCCTTTAAGCAACTTGAAAACCAGTCACCTATCACAGATGTGGCTGTTAACCTTGCATAGTCACCAGTGTCTTTAGTTTGTTCATAATGATAACATTTCCCCTAAAAAGAATAGGCAAATAAAAGTTTGTTCCTAACTTAGCATACTCTTCCTATAATGGAAATAGTTTTAGGAACAAAAACAGGTTACATGTTTTCTTTATTTCAATAGTTTCCTTACTGTAGCTGAAAGCCATGTCAATATACATTTCATTTAGAAAATAAAGGTTCTGCCTGCCAAAAGGCTTATGCAACTGGCCCTCAGAATGTAGAATGTGCCTTTGTTCTCAGTAATTCGTGAAGGAAGTTCATTGTAGCAATGAAACTGGTAGGAATCTTAAAAGATACAGTGCATGAGAGCCATTTTATTCTGTATTCCAGAACCTGAAAGTGAGTTAAAGATATGGAACAAATTAATTATAGAGGAACAAGATGTTGTAAAATGCTGTCCCATATGACTTAATGACCTTAACATATTTAACAATTTAGGCTGAAAACAAGAGCAGAAATGTCACCCTGAAGCATTAAGGGGTCTATATTAAAAGCCCGAAAGTCCAGAACAGCGAAGCTATGTACATAGACACATAAAGGTCGATGTACATAAACACTGAAACACGTAAATGGCGAAAATCACAACACCAAACGTGTTATGTCAACAAAGAGCACCTCATGGGTACGTTAACACCAACAATAAAAACAGAATTTGACCCACTTTTGCAGTGGGGCAATTCCCCCTGCACCCCTGTGCTCCCCTACTTAAATATACCAACTCCGAGACTGCACTACAGTGGGGAAAATGGTATATTTCCTTATCCCCTACGATCACACTGCTGGCTAAACAAACACGTTCGGAGTTGTGATTTTCGCCGTTTATGTGTTTCGATGTTTATGTACATCGACCTTTATGTGTCGATGTACAAAGCTTCGCTGTTCCAGACTTTCGGCTTTTAATATAAACCCAGCATGAAGGCATGAGTGAGACTTTTTTTTGGCACAAGATCCCATGAAAAAGCATTACATGCTGAATGCAAATGCTGAGGAGACTCAACAGAGCATTAGAAGTTGTTTCTCCTACTATGATACAATAAGAGCTTCTGATTGGCTAACACTGTGAACTCAGGATGGTTACGTCTTACTTACTTGCTCAGGAGAAAACCCAAGAAATAAGCCTGAAAAAAAATTGACTGACTATGCATGATCTTCGGATATAAATAAGTCAAGAAAATAAAGATAAGCAATTCACACGATATACAAAGTAGAGAATGCTATGTCACCTAATAACACAAAGAAACAAATATCAAATAAAGAAACGGACAAAGAAACAAACCTGTATGCAACAAATGCAAAGCAAGGTTGTGGCATCCCAAATAAGATGTGTAGAAAATATCCCTTTCCTCCCAACATGCAGTGACCTCATAGCTGAGTCTAATGTGTATAAGTGTTCAGATGGGTGTGAGCCCTGAATTGGAAGGTGAGCAATCTTTTTGTAAAAACATTACTTCCTCTCAAAAACTATTTTTAAAAAGAGTGCAAGGGTGTATCTTGTGCTACTGTAATGACCTACAATCAACCACAAAATGTCAGTAACATCAGCTGAGATCAGTAGCACACACAAGGTTGTCAGCAGACCCTTTGAGGGCTACCAGATATATCAATCTCTTTTAACTTCCCAATCAGCCCGTCAGAAAGTAACATTTTTTGTCACAGCTAATACAACTTCAACCATTAAGATAATTATGTCAATTTTCCACTTCACCTTGCTTTCAAAGCAGTTCCACTTACACTGCCCCTCCCCTGATGCTACTTAAAATTCTAAATTACGAAAACATTATGTATTAGTGGTGTAGACTCTAATTCTGTTTAAACTAATGTCAACGTGCCCCATAGATGAAGTAACCCTTCATGAAGGTTCAGCTTTTTCAAACTTTTGTTTCTAGGCTCATGCGCTTCTCTTTTAACATGGCGCATAAACCGGCCTGTGACGCAAAAATGAGACACACTGGAACTTCAGAATAGGGATATTTTAGTTGATACAGAAACTGCTTCTACTTGTTGCGTCTTTCGGCTTTTCCTGGTTAGGGGTCGCCACAGCGGAACTCTGGTCCGCTAATTATTGGTAGTTGATTTTTACATGCCGAGTTACCAGCCCTGACGCACAACCTTCAACGAAGGTACGCCCATTCACGCATGCCTCCACGCAGAAGACACACTAGCTGAGAATCGAACCGGACAGCGTCTTACTGTGATTCTACTAAGTTTGTCAAAATAATTTGAAAAAGGAATCTTTGTAATGGCTATCAGAAAACTTTTTAATGTTTTAACAACTTAAGTGTTTATGCTGGATTTTTCTAATGTGTCAAGCATTTTTGTATTTCAGATAAACTCCAAGACACAGCATAATGATTTTGTATGTATTTTCAGCAGTAAAAGTAGCAGTTAACAAGAAATCCAGCTAAAGCAGGACTGTTACAATACAAAAAAGGCATGACAGAAAAATAAAATGTTAGAATTAGATCTTCAAAGCTTCTGTAACAATTCAAGTGGCTTTAAAAATATTTCCTACAGGCATTTGACATTTTGGCATAATTTTCTATTAATCTAAATTAATCTGCATCCATTTTCTTTTTTTATTTTAATAATGCTGGTACTACAAGCTTAGGCCAGTTGAAATACACAACGGAGGCAGAGTTATCCACAGACAGACAATGTAGAGTAAAGGTGTCACAGAACAGCAGATGTAGCAAGAAACAAGTAGATTTAAGTTAAGTTTACATGGGCTTTATCAAAAAATACACGATGGTAAATGTGTCAAAACCCCAATGTTGATTGTTTTCTTTAGAAAACAAGCAAGGAGCTCATGCATATTGACAACTGTATGTGAGTGGTATGATTTTTCTTAAGGATGGTAGAAAAGTGTCAGATCTT
The DNA here is from genome assembly GCF_019279795.1 of Protopterus annectens. Lineage (NCBI taxonomy): Eukaryota > Metazoa > Chordata > Ceratodontiformes > Protopteridae > Protopterus > Protopterus annectens. The sequence continues at coordinate 1,253,147,171 of NC_056747.1, forward strand.
ATCGCACGTTTAAGTTTATGAGCTGTCAACCACTTGTTGCATTGGATGTGCATTTATAGGTAATGTCATGGTAATACTGGTCTCTTGCAGCAATAGTGGCCAGCTCTGCTGGCAGCAATGGTTCGTTTCCACCTCTTTGACCAGATTAGTGTTGCAATCTTTGCCTAGTATCTGCCTCACATTACATGTGGTTATTCATTTTCTCAATTACATAATTCTTCCCAAAGCAATTATTAAAAGTGCTAGTGAAATCTGTAATGTTACTTTCTGAGATACCTTAAATGTCATTTTTTTCACTGTGCTGTTTATACATTAAAAAACAAAAAAGCTCTGGTAGATATCTTGTTTTTACATTTTTATTTGGAGAAAGTCATATTTGGTTGTCTACTAATTTTCCATCAGGTTTTGTGAACAATGGCAGATTTTTCTTGGTAATTTTTTGAGTGTTACATTTTATTATTGCTAATTTATAATTCTACAATCATGACAAAACATGTTATCTAACAATATGCAAAGAAAACCCGTCACTGTGAGAATTAAGCTGTCTCAATGGTAAAATGCAAAACCAAAACAAACCCAAAAAATCAAGAGACAGCATGCATGACAGGGCTAGATAATAAACCCGACAGTTTATTATACACAAAGTGAGCGCCTTTGCATTGATCAACCAACCCTTCATCAGACATTAAAGAACAGGCGTTCACTAAAGACATTTAAAATCATAGCGCACTAATCAAAAACATTGTTACATATATATATATATATATATATATATATATATATATATATATATATATATGTCACACAGTCCAGTTTGTAACATATTAAAGTCAGCGAAACCTTATATTTAAAAACCTTGCATAATTCAATAATCTCACACGTAAGTATATAAAGAACATTAAACTAAACAGGAAGTTTGAGCAGTTTGCACTAGCGGAACAAACTTAAATGATAATATGCTTGTTCTGATGGTTCTAAACTATCTCTTTATTTCACTTAGGTAGGTATTCTATTTTATCTAGATTTTAAGAATTACTGTGAATAGTAATTGTATGTGTTATGTTTCATCCAATAACTCCATTTTTTCTCTGCTGGTGATGAGACATACTTTTGCAGTTTTAATGTTCTTTATACACTTATGTGTGAGATTACTGGACTATGCAAGGTTTTCAAATATAAGGTTTTATTGACTTAAATTAATATGTGATAAACTGGGCTATGTGACATATATATATATATATGTAACAATGTTTTTGACTGGTAGCTACAATTTTAAATGTCTTTAATGAGCCCCTGTTCTTTAATGTCTGACGAAACGTTTGTTGACCAATGTGAAAGCGCTCCCTTTCTTTATAATAAACCATTGATTTTATTATCTAGACCTGCCATGTATGCTGTCTCTTGATGTTATCTAAAAAGCTG